>NC_056006.1:74065181-74367117 GCF_018446385.1 Zingiber officinale
TCAACCATATCATAAGCAGACATCAACTCGTGTTGCTTCTGAAACTCAGAGTTCATGGTCGTGAGCATGAGGCATGACACATCTAATGCATTATCTTGATGATTCTTATAAGGATCTCGGTCAGCTCGCGTGGCAGTGGCAGGAGGTGCCTCGGGAATGGGCTGCTCCAGGACGTATAGTTTCCTTTATTGTGTGTGAATAATTCTCGGATTCCACCCAAATTTCCTCATTACGAGTCCTAATAGTGCTTTAAAATATTTAGAAATGCTTTATAAATATTCTAGAGATTTTTAGAAATTTTTAGAGTATTTTTTATACAATTTTTGGAGTTCGTTTGGTATTTTTACCAAAAGAAACAAGTTGTAAAAAAATAAAAAGATTAAGCCGAGGTTCGAACCGGAGACCTCTGGTTAAGCAAAGCTTTTAGTTGTCTCGGCTGACCAAGAACCCAGCAGAGCGGTGCAGATAAAATAGATAACGAAATTAATTTAAGCAGTAATAGAAAACAGAAAATAATTAGGAATAAAAGGGTTTCGGCTGAGGTTCGAACCCGCAACCTCCGACCCAGTCCACGACTTAAGTAGAGCGCGATAGCCAAGTGCCCAAGCGGGAGGTGCTGATTAAAGGAGGAATGAAATTTATTTAAGTAGTAGTTAATAACAGAAAATAATTAAGTATAAAAGAGATGCGGCCGAGATTCGAACCCGCGACCTCGGACCCGGTCAGAGATTTAGGCAAAGCGCGGTAGCCAAGCGTTCCCCAAGTGTTTTGTGAACAAATTAATGACGAATTGGTCTTAAGCCATAACAGAAATACTAAGTTATAAAAAAGGGATAAGTTGATGTTCTATTTTCCCGTGACCTAAAACCATTCTCCTCTCCCCTTCTTTGTGCTCGGGCGGAGAGCAAGGAAGGTTAGGGCTAGTCTCCGGTGGTCGGCCAAGGGTCCAATCCGAAGGGTTTTCTCCACCATCACGATATCCTCGTCGAGGAGAGTTCGTGGGCACAAGGAGGAGCTGAAATCTTGAGCAAGCTGAAACCCTAGGAGCCTTCTTCTTCGGTAGTGAGTCCAAGAACGCCAAGGTAAGTTGCTCCACACCTGCAGTAAGAGTAGTTTTGGAGTTTTGTTTCACTCCTTACCATCCACAGCATGCTCTTTTGTTTCGGATTGTGTTTAAGCCGAATTTATGCTTGCTAGGGATTTAGTTCCTTCTTGTTTCGGATCATGTTGTGCAGAATTTAGGGTGCTAGAGGGTTAAGAGTAGTTCCGAGCTTCGATTTGTTTTCTTTGCTTTCGGATTATAGTGTACAGCATTGGGATAGCTAGAGGTTTAAGGGTAGCATGCGTTCTTTGCTTTCTTCCTTTTAGTTCTCTTGTAGCAAGATTTAAGATCCTGTTGCTCTATAAAAGTATAAGTATTGCAGTTTATTTTAGCATTGCAGATTTAGATTCTTTTGTAATTAATCGGATTTCCTTATTGCCATTAGATGTGCACGAGCAGATTTCTGGTTTTTCCATTGCTTTTAGATGTGCACGAACAGATTTCTGGATTTCCTTATTGCCATTAGATGTGCACGAGCAGATTTCTGGTTTTCCTTACTTTTGGAATAAGTAGTGCAGAATTTTGTAACATTTATAATGCGGATTTTTGGTGGAACTTGGAGTGCATATTTTTGGTGAATTTATAGTGCAGATTTTTTGTGGAACTTGTAGTGCAGATTTTTGGTGGAACTTATAGTGTAGTTTTTTAAAAAAAAAAGATTATAGTGCAGTTTGGTTAAGTATTATAGTGCAGAATTTATGTTTGCATAGTATGCAGAAATTGTGTAGCATAGGATGTAGAATCTTGATTAGTATAGTATACAGATTTAGTTTTCAGTTTGTGATTTTGGCTTAGTATTCCAGTTTAGATCATGTTGTAACATGCTTAAAGATCTCTATTGCTCTATAAAAGTATAAGCTTTACATAGGTATCAAGCTTTAACAGATTTTTAGTGTGGAATAGCTATGTGTAGCATTACAGATTTTGATTTGTTTAGCATTGCAGATTTTGAATTGTTTAGCATTGCAGTTTGATGGTTTAACATTGGAAGATCCAATTAGATCTCTAGTAGCTTAATTAGATTTACAGATTTTAATTAAGCTTATAGTGCAGATTTTTATTTAAGTTTATAGTGCAGATTTTTAATTAAGCTTATAGTGCAGATTTTAATTAAGCTTATAGTACAGATTTTTATTTAAGTTTATAGTGCAGATTTTAGTTAAGCTTATAGTGCAGATCTTGTTAAGTATTATAGTATTTTGAGTTTAAGAAAAGTATAAGAAAGATAAAGAAAAGAAAGAAAAAGGCCAAGACCTTAATTAGATCCCAAAGTCAAGACTTTAGGGATTTTGGCACACAAGGTGCTTGTTAAAATGCCAAGACATTTAAAGAAGAAGTAATTAAGATATTTTACTTTTATCAGTGGCACTGTGCTGGACTCTTAGTTGTCCTTGGGTTGGGCTCCCATAGTCATCCCAAGGTTTAGATAACCTAGTAAACCCTACTAGATTCGGGACTAGCTACCTCGGATCTAGTTAGGGATGCGCGCATAGCAAGTACAATTGTCGGGCCCATCAGCAGCATGATTATTATTTTTATCTATTATGAAAATAGTTTTCAAAACTTCACAAATCAGTTACGTGAATACAGTTCAGATTCAGCGTTAGCCTAGTATCAGTTTTATTATTCTGAAGTATAAAAGTATAAGTTTTGAATAAGTGAAATAAGCTTTACATGTTTAGCATTTCAGCATGTCTTGTTTCTTTTGCTATTAGATGAGCATGTGTAGTATTTCCTTTAAAGCATTCAGTTTTAGATTTATTTTATTCACATGCATATTTGAGTTTTGTGAGTTAGATAATGCTTACTAAGCAATTTTGCTTATAGTTGCATTTCCTCTTACTGCAGATAAAGGAAAGGAAAAGGAGGTGCGGATGGATGTGTGATGCCTGGACTATAGAAGCCTTGGGATTTAGCATAAGAATTTATTAAGATTGCCATGTATTTAGAATTCTTTCATTTAAATTGTTATGCACATTAGACCTATTATCTGAGTTGTACAATGGTTGCATGCATGTTCAGATTAATACATATATTTCAGCATGTTTAGATTGATGTATAGTTTTAGTTATGTATACGTGCTGGAGTAGAATGTAGGGATAAGTTATTCATATTTCCACTATCATTAATTGCATGTTTAGAGAGTTTAATGTATTGATATTCACATGTGTGCAATGTTAGTTAAGATAAGTTAGTAGTCCAGTAAACCCCCGCCCTCATAGACCAGTAGTGAGGAGGGTGGGGCGTTACAAGTTGGTATCAGAGCAGTTCCTATTCTCCAGCATCACATACACATAAGCATCAGCCTTACCGTCTTCAAGTAAGAAAGTACTTAAATTCTTTTATTTAGTATGCTTTTCCTTATTATTTGTAGTATAGAGAAATTCTTAGGAATATTTGTTTATATGTGCTTAAGCTAGATAAAAGTTATATATATATATATATATATATATATGTCTAGAGAGTATAGAGATAATTTCAGATTTTCTCTCTCTACATAATTAGATGTTAAGAAGAAAGACGGATCTATGCGGATGTGCATAGATTTTAGTGCGTTGAACAAAGTAACAATTAAGGACAAGTACCCTCTTCCTAGAATAGATGATCTATTTGATCAGCTAAAGGGGGGCAACAGCGTTCTCTAAAATAAACCTGCGCTCTGGGTACCATCAGTTGGAAGTGAAAAGAAGTGATACACCCAGAATAGTTTCCAAGACCAGATATGGACACTATATATTTGTAGTCATGTCATTTGGTGTGACTAATGCACCTGCGGTCTCTAGGGACTTTATAACAGGTCTTCCAAGAACCACTAATGGGTACGATACAATATGGGTGATAGTGGACCGAGAAGTTAAGAAGACTAAGGGACAAAGAAGTACCACTAGTTAAGGTCATTTGGCATCAGAAGCGCGAGGAAATTTCTTGGGAGCGTGAGGACAGCATGAGGCAGAAATATCCAGAATTATTTTAAGTTCGAGGATGAACTTTTTATAAGATATGGGGAATTGTAACGACCCAAATTTTCTCATTACAAGTCCTAATAGTGCTTAAAAATATTTAGAAATGCTTGAGAAATATTCTAGAGAATTTTAGAAATTTTTAGAGTATTTTTTATGTAATTTTTGGAGTTCGTTTGGTATTTTTACCAAAAGAAATAAGTTGCAAAAAAATAAAAAGACTAAGCTGAGGTTCGAACTGGAGACCTCTGGCTAAGCAAAGCCTTTAGTTGTCTCGGCTGACCAGGAACCCAGCAGGGCAGTGTTGATAAAATAGATAGTGAAATTTATTTAAGCAGTAATAGAAAATAGAAAATAATTAGGAATAAAAGGGTTTCGGCTGAGGTTCGAACCCGCAACCTCCGACCCGGTACACGACTTAAGCGGAGCGCGATAGCCAAGTGCCCAAGCGTATAAAAGAGATGCGGCCGAGATTCGAACCCGCGACCTCGGACCCGGTCAGAGATTTAGGCAAAGCGCGGTAGCCAAGCGTTCCCCAAGTGTTTTGTGAACAAATTAATGACGAATTGGTCTTAAGCCATAACAGAAATACTAAGTTATAAAAAAGGGATAAGTTGATGTTCTATTTTCCCGTGACCTAAAACCATTCTCCTCTCCCCTTCTTTGTGCGTGCGACGTTTGTGCTCGGGCGGAGAGCAAGGAAGGTTAGGGCTAGTCTCCGGTGGTCGGCCAAGGGTCCAATCCGAAGGGTTTTCTCCACCATCACGATATCCTCGTCGAGGAGAGTTCGTGGGCACAAGGAGGAGCTGAAATCTTGAGCAAGCTGAAACCCTAGGAGCCTTCTTCTTCGGTAGTGAGTCCAAGAACGCCAAGGTAAGTTGCTCCACACCTGCAGTAAGAGTAGTTTTGGAGTTTTGTTTCACTCCTTACCATCCACAGCATGCTCTTTTGTTTCGGATTGTGTTTAAGCCGAATTTATGCTTGCTAGGGATTTAGTTCCTTCTTGTTTCGGATCATGTTGTGCAGAATTTAGGGTGCTAGAGGGTTAAGAGTAGTTCCAAGCTTCGATTTGTTTTCATTGCTTTCGGATTATAGTGTACAACATTGGGATAGCTAGAGGTTTAAGGGTAGCATGTGTTCTTTGCTTTCTTCCTTTTAGTTCTGTTGTAGCAAGATTTAAGATCCTGTTGCTCTATAAATGTATAAGTATTGCAGTTTATTTTAGCATTGCAGATTTAGATTCTTTTGCAATTAATCAGATTTCCTTATTGCCATTAGATGTGCACGAGCATATTTCTGGTTTTTCCATTGCTTTTAGATGTGCACGAACAGATTTCTGGATTTCCTTATTGCCATTAGATGTGCACGAGCAGATTTCTGGTTTTCCTTACTTTTGGAATAAGTAGTGCAGAATTTTATGCAGAATTTTGTAACATTTATAATGCGGATTTTTGGTGGAACTTGGAGTGCATATTTTTGGTGAATTTATAGTGCAGATTTTTTGTGGAACTTGTAGTGCAGATTTTTGGTGGAACTTATAGTGTAGTTTGGTTAAGTATTATAGTGCAGAATTTATGTTTGCATAGTATGCAGAAATTGTGTAGCATACGATGCAGAATCTTGATTAGTATAGTATGCAGATTTAGTTTTCAGTTTGTGATTTTGGCTTAGTATTCCAGTTTAGATTATGTTGTAACATGCTTAAAGATCTCTATTGCTCTATAAAAGTATAAGCTTTACATAGGTATCAAGCTTTAACGGATTTTTAGTGTGGAATAGTTATGTGTAGCATTACAGATTTTGATTTGTTTAACATTGCAAATTTTGAATTGTTTAGCATTGCAGTTTTGATGGTTTAACATTGGAAGATCCAATTAGATCTCTAGTAGCTTAATTAGATTTGCAGATTTTAATTAAGCTTATAGTGTAGATTTTTATTTAAGCTTATAGTGCAAATTTTTAATTAAGCTTATAGTGCAGATTTTAATTAAGCTTATAGTACAGATTTTTATTTAAGCTTATAGTGCAGATTCTGTTAAGTGTAATAGCACAGATCTTGTTAAGTATTACAATATTTTGAGTTTAAGAAAAGTATAAGAAAGATATAGAAAAGAAAGAAAAAGGCCAAGACCTTAATTAGATCCCAAAGTCAAGACTTTAGGGATTTTGGCACACAAGGTGCTTGTTAAAATGCCAAGGCATTTAAAGAAGAAGTAATTAAGATATTTTACTTTTATCAGTGACACTGTGCTGGACTCTTAGTTGTCCTTGGGTTGGGCTCCCATAGTCATCCCTAGGTTTAGATAACCTAGTAAACCCTACTAGATTCGGGACTAGCTACCTCGGGTCTAGTTAGGGATGCGGCCATAGCAAGTACAGTTGTCGGGCCCATCAACAGCATGATTATTATTTTTATCTATTATGAAAATAGTTTTCAACATTAGCCTAGTATCAGTTTAGCTCAACTTATGTATCAGTTCAGTTAAACTTATTATTCTGAAGTATAAAAGTATAAGTTTTGAATAAGTGAAATAAGCTTTACATGTTTAGCATTTCATCATGTCTTGTTTCTTTTCCTATTAGATGAGCATGTGTAGTATTTCCTTTAAAGCATTCAGTTTTAGATTTATTTTATTCACATGCATATTTGAGTTTTGTGAGTTAGATAATGCTTACTAAGCAATTTTGCTTATAGTTGCATTTCCTCTTACTGCAGATAAAGGAAAGGAAAAGTTATAGCAAACGAAGGCGACAAGGAGGTGCGGATGGATGTGTGATGCCTGGACTATAGAAGCCTTGGGATTTAGCATAAGAATTTATTAAGATTGCCATGTATTTAGAATTCTTTCATTTAAATTGTTATGCACATTAGACCTATTATCTGAGTTGTACAATGGTTGCATGCATGTTCAGATTAATACATATATTTCAGCATGTTTAGATTGATGTATAGTTTTAGTTATGTATACGTGCTGGAGTAGAATGTAGGGATAAGTTATTCATGTTTCCACTGTCATTAATTGCATGTTTAGAGAGTTTTATGTATTGATATTCACATGTGTGCAATGTTAGTTAAGATAAGTTAGTAGTCCAGAAACCCCCCCCCCCCCCCGCCCTTATAGACCAGTAGTGAGGAGGGTAGGGCGTTACAAGTTGGTATCAGAGTAGTTCCTATTCTCCAGCATCATACACACATTAGCATCAGTCTTGCCGTCTTCAAGTAAGAAAGTACTTAAATTCTTTTATTTAATATGATTTAATATTTGTAGTATAGAGAAATTCTTAGAAATATTTGTTTATATGTGCTTAAGCTAGATAAAAGTTCTTGTTTGTCTTTCTATATTTTTTTATATTTCTAGAGAGTATAGAGATAATTTCAGATTTTCTCTCTCTACATAATTGGATGTTAAAAAGAAAGACGGATCTATGCGGATGTGTATAGATTTTAGAGCGCTGAACAAAGTAACAGTTAAGGATAAGTACCCTCTTCCCAGAATAGATGATCTATTTGATCAGCTAAAGGGGGCAACAGCGTTCTCTAAAATATACCTGCACTCTGGGTACCATCAGTTGGAAGTGAAAAGAAGTGATACACCCAGAACTATTTCTAGGACTAGATATGGACACTACAAATTTGTAGTCATGCCATTTGGTGTGACTAATGCACCTGCGGTCTCTAGGGACTTTATAACAGGTCTTCCAAGGACCACTAATGGGTATGATATGATATGGGTGATAGTGGACTGAGAAGTTAAGAAGACTAAAGGACAAAAAAGTACCACTAGTTACGGTCATTTGGCATCAGAAGCGCGAGGAAATTTCTTGGGAGCGTGAGGACAGCATGAGGCAGAAATATCCAGAATTATTTTAAGTTCGAGGATGAACTTTTTATAAGGTATGGGGAATTATAATGACTCAAATTTCCTCATTACGAGTCCTAATAGTGCTTAAAAATATTTAGAAATGCTTGAGAAATATTCTAGAGATTTTTAGAAATTTTTAGAGTATTTTTTATGCAATTTTTGGAGTTCGTTTGGTATTTTTACCAAAAGAAACAAGTTGCAAAAAAAATAAAAAGATTAAGCCGAGGTTCGAACCGGAGACCTCAGGTTAAGCAAAACCATTAGTTGTCTCGGCTGACCAGGAACCCAGCAGGGTAGTGCTGATAAAATAGATAGCGAAATTAATTTAAGCAGTAATAGAAAACAGAAAATAATTAGGAATAAAAGGGTTTCGGCTGAGGTTCGAACCCGCAACCTCCAACCCGGTACACGACTTAAGCGGAGCGCGATAGCCAAGTGCCCAAGCGGGCGGTGCTGATTAAAGGAGGAACGAAATTTATTTAAGTAGTAGTTAATAACAGAAAATAATTAAGTATAAAAGAGATGCGGCCGAGATTCGAACCGAACCCGCGACCTCGGACCCGGTTAGAGATTTAGGCGAAGCGCAGTAGCCAAGCGTTCCCCAAGTATTTTGTGAACAAATTAATAATGAATTGGTCTTAAGCCATAACAGAAATACTAAGTTATAAAAAGGGATAAGTAGATGTTCTGTTTTCCCGTGACCTAAAACCATTCTCCTCTCCCCTTCTTTATGCGTGAGACGTTCGAGGGCGGAGAGCAAGGAAGGTTAGGGCTCGTCTCCGGTGGCCGTCCAAGGGTCCAATCTGAAGGGTTTTCTCCACCATCACGATATCCTCGTCGAGGAGAGTTCGTCGGCACGAGGAGGAGCCGAAATCTTGAGCTAGCCGAAACCCTAGGAGCCTTCTTCTTCGGTAGTGAGTCCAAGAACGCCAAGGTAAGTTGCTCCTCACCTGCAGTAAGAGTAGTTTTGGAGTTTTGTTTCACTCCTTACCATCCACAGCATGCTCTTTTGTTTCGGATTGTGTTTAAGCCGAATTTATGCTTGCTAGGGATTTAGTTCCTTCTTGTTTCGGATCATGTTGTGCAGAATTTAGGGTGCTAGAGGGTTAAGAGTAGTTCCAAGCTTCGATTTGTTTTCATTGCTTTCGGATTATAGTGTACAACATTGGGATAGCTAGAGGTTTAAGGGTAGCATGTGTTCTTTGCTTTCTTCCTTTTAGTTCTGTTGTAGCAAGATTTAAGATCCTGTTGCTCTATAAATGTATAAGTATTGCAGTTTATTTTAGCATTGCAGATTTAGATTCTTTTGCAATTAATCAGATTTCCTTATTGCCATTAGATGTGCACGAGCAGATTTCTGGTTTTTCCATTGCTTTTAGATGTGCACGAACAGATTTCTGGATTTCCTTATTGCCATTAGATGTGCACGAGCAGACTTCTAGTTTTCCTTGCTTTTGGAATAAGTAGTGCAGAATTTTATGCAGAATTTTGTAACATTTATAATGCAGATTTTTGGTGGAACTTGGAGTGCATATTTTTGGTGGAATTTATAGTGCAGATTTTTGGTCGAACTTGTAGTGCAGATTTTTGGTGGAACTTATAGTGCAGTTTTTAAAAAAAAAAAAGATTATAGTGCAGTTTGGTTAAGTATTATAGTACAGAATTTATGTTTGCATAGTATGCAGAAATTGTGTAGCATACGATGCAGAATCTTGATTAGTATAGTATGCAGATTTAGTTTTCAGTTTGTGATTTTGGCTTAGTATTCCAGTTTAGATTATGTTGTAACATGCTTAAAGATCTCTATTGCTCTATAAAAGTATAAGCTTTACATAGGTATCAAGCTTTAACGGATTTTTAGTGTGGAATAGTTATGTGTAGCATTACAGATTTTGATTTGTTTAACATTGCAAATTTTGAATTGTTTAGCATTGCAGTTTTGATGGTTTAACATTGGAAGATCCAATTAGATCTCTAGTAGCTTAATTAGATTTGCAGATTTTAATTAAGCTTATAGTGCAAATTTTTAATTAAGCTTATAGTGCAGATTTTAATTAAGCTTATAGTACAGATTTTTATTTAAGCTTATAGTGCAGATTTTAGTTAAGCTTATAGTGCCGATTTTTAATTAAGCTTACAGTGCAGATTCTGTTAAGTGTAATAGCACAGATCTTGTTAAGTATTACAATATTTTGAGTTTAAGAAAAGTATAAGAAAGATAAAGAAAAGAAAGAAAAAGGCCAAGACCTTAATTAGATCCCAAAGTCAAGACTTTAGGGATTTTGGCACACAAGGTGCTTGTTAAAATGCCAAGGCATTTAAAGAAGAAGTAATTAAGATATTTTACTTTTATCAGTGACACTGTGCTGGACTCTTAGTTGTCCTTGGGTTGGGCTCCCATAGTCATCCCTAGGTTTAGATAACCTAGTAAACCCTACTAGATTCGGGACTAGCTACCTCGGGTCTAGTTAGGGATGCGGCCATAGCAAGTACAGTTGTCGGGCCCATCAACAGCATGATTATTATTTTTATCTATTATGAAAATAGTTTTCAAAACTTCACAAATCAGTTACGTGAATACAATTCAGATTCAGCGTTAGCCTAGTATCAGTTTAGCTCAGCTTATGTATCAGTTCAGTTAAACTTATTATTCTGAAGTATAAAAGTATAAGTTTTGAATAAGTGAAATAAGCTTTACATGTTTAGCATTTCATCATGTCTTGTTTCTTTTCCTATTAGATGAGCATGTGTAGTATTTCCTTTAAAGCATTCAGTTTTAGATTTATTTTATTCACATGCATATTCGAGTTTTGTGAGTTAGATAGCGCTTACTAAGCAATTTTGCTTATAGTTGCATTTCCTCTTACTGCAGATAAAGGAAAGGAAAAGTTATAGCAAACAAAGGCGACAAGGAGGTACGGATGGATGTGTGATGCCTGGACTATAGAAGCTTTGGGATTTAGCATAAGAATTTATTAAGATTGCCATGTATTTAGAATTCTTTCATTTAAATTGTTATGCACATTAGACCTATTATCTGAGTTGTACAATGGTTGCATGCATGTTCAGATTAATACATATATTTCAGCATGTTTAGATTGATGTATAGTTTTAGTTATGTATACGTGCTGGAGTAGAATGTAGGGATAAGTTATTCATGTTTTCACTGTCATTAATTGCATGTTTAGAGAGTTTTATGTATTGATATTCACATGTGTGCAATGTTAGTTAAGATAAGTTAGTAGTCCAGTAGTCCGCCCTTATAGACCAGAGTGAGGAGGGTGGGGCGTTACAAGTTGGTATCGAGTAGTTCCTATTCTCCAGCATCACACATTAGCATCAGTCTTGCCGTCTTCAAGTAAGAAAGTACTTAAATTCTTTTATTTAATATGATTTAATATTTGTAGTATAGAGAAATTCTTAGAAATATTTGTTTATATGTGCTTAAGCTAGATAAAAGTTCTTGTTTGTCTTTCTATATTTTTTATATTTCTAGAGAGTATAGAGATAATTTCAGATTTTCTCTCTCTACATAATTGGATGTTAAAAGAAAGACGGATCTATGCGGATGTGTATAGATTTTAGAGCGCTGAACAAAGTAACAGTTAAGGATAAGTACCCTCTTCCCAGAATAGATGATCTATTTGATCAGCTAAAGGGGGCAACAGCGTTCTCTAAAATATACCTGCACTCTGGGTACCATCAGTTGGAAGTGAAAAGAAGTGATACACCCAGAACTATTTCTAGGACTAGATATGGACACTACAAATTTGTAGTCATGCCATTTGGTGTGACTAATGCACCTGCGGTCTCTAGGGACTTTATAACAGGTCTTCCAAGGACCACTAATGGGTATGATATGATATGGGTGATAGTGGACTGAGAAGTTAAGAAGACTAAAGGACAAAAAAGTACCACTAGTTACGGTCATTTGGCATCAGAAGCGCGAGGAAATTTCTTGGGAGCGTGAGGACAGCATGAGGCAGAAATATCCAGAATTATTTTAAGTTCGAGGATGAACTTTTTATAAGGTATGGGGAATTATAATGACTCAAATTTCCTCATTACGAGTCCTAATAGTGCTTAAAAATATTTAGAAATGCTTGAGAAATATTCTAGAGATTTTTAGAAATTTTTAGAGTATTTTTTATGCAATTTTTGGAGTTCGTTTGGTATTTTTACCAAAAGAAACAAGTTGCAAAAAAAATAAAAAGATTAAGCCGAGGTTCGAACCGGAGACCTCAGGTTAAGCAAAACCTTTAGTTGTCTCGGCTGACCAGGAACCCAGCAGGGTAGTGCTGATAAAATAGATAGCGAAATTAATTTAAGCAGTAATAGAAAACAGAAAATAATTAGGAATAAAAGGGTTTCGGCTGAGGTTCGAACCCGCAACCTCCAACCCGGTACACGACTTAAGCGGAGCGCGATAGCCAAGTGCCCAAGCGGGCGGTGCTGATTAAAGGAGGAACGAAATTTATTTAAGTAGTAGTTAATAACAGAAAATAATTAAGTATAAAAGAGATGCGGCCGCGATTCGAACCCGCGACCTCAGACCCGGTCAGAGATTTAGGCGAAGCGTGGTAGCCAAGCATTCCCCAAGTGTTTTGTGAACAAATTAATAACGAATTGGTCTTAAGCCATAACAGAAATACTAAGTTATAAAAAGGGATAAGTTGATGTTCTGTTTTCCCGTGACCTGAAACCATTCTCCACTTCCCTTCTTTGTGTGTGCGACGTTTGTGCTCGGGCGGAGAGCAAGGAAGGTTAGGGCTCGTCTCCGGTGGCCGGCCAAGGGTCCAATCCAAAGGGTTTTCTCCACCATCACGATATCCTCGTCGAGGAGAGTTCCTGGGCACGAGGAGGAGCCGAAATCTTGAGCTAGCCGAAACCCTAGGAGCCTTCTTCTTCGGTAGTGAGTCCAAGAACGCCAAGGTAAGTTGCTCCTCACCTGCAGTAAGAGTAGTTTTGGAGTTTTGTTTCACTCCTTACCATCCACAGCATGCTCTTTTGTTTCGGATTGTGTTTAAGCCGAATTTATGCTTGCTAGGGATTTAGTTCCTTCTTGTTTCGGATCATGTTGTGCAGAATTTAGGGTGCTAGAGGGTTAAGAGTAGTTCCAAGCTTCGATTTGTTTTCATTGCTTTCGGATTATAGTGTACAACATTGGGATAGCTAGAGGTTTAAGGGTAGCATGTGTTCTTTGCTTTCTTCCTTTTAGTTCTGTTGTAGCAAGATTTAAGATCATGTTGCTCTATAAATGTATAAGTATTGCAGTTTATTTTAGCATTGCAGATTTAGATTCTTTTGCAATTAATCAGATTTCCTTATTGCCATTAGATGTGCACGAGCAGATTTCTGGTTTTTCCATTGCTTTTAGATGTGCACGAACAGATTTCTGGATTTCCTTATTGCCATTAGATGTGCACGAGCAGATTTCTGGTTTTCCTTGCTTTTGGAATAAGTAGTGCAGAATTTTGTAACATCTATAGTGCAGATTTTTGGTGGAACTTGGAGTACAGATTTTTGGTGGAATTTATAGTGCAAATTTTTTGTGGAACTTGTAGTGCATATTTTTGGTGGAACTTATAGTGTAGTTTTTAAAAAAAAAAAAGATTATAGTGCAGTTTGGTTAAGTATTATAGTGCAGAATTTATGTTTACAGTAGGATGCAGAATCTTGATTAGTATAGTATGCAGATTTAGTTTTCAATTTGTGATTTTGGCTTAGTATTCCAGTTTAGATCATGTTGTAACATGCTTAAAGATCTCTATTGCTCTATAAAAGTATAAGCTTTACATAGGTATCAAGCTTTAATAGATTTTTAGTGTGAAATAGCTATGTGTAGCATTACAGATTTTGATTTGTTTAGCATTGCAGATTTTGAATTGTTTAGCATTGCAGTTTTGATGGTTTAACATTGGAAGATCCAATTAGATCTCTAGTAGCTTAAATAGATTTACAGATTTTAATTAAGCTTATAGTGCAGATTTTTATTTAAGCTTATAGTACAGATTTTTAATTAAGCTTATAGTGTAAATTTTAATTAAGCTTATAGTGCAGATTTTTATTTAAGTTTATATTGCAGATTTTAGTTAAGTTTATAGTGCCGATTTTTAATTAAGCTTACAGTGCAGATTTTGTTAAGTGTAATAGCACAGATCTTGTTAAGTATTACAGTATTTTGAGTTTAAGAAAAGTATAAGAAAGATAAAGAAAAGAAAGAAAAAGGTCAATGCCTTTAGTAGATCCCAAAGTTAAGACTTTAGGGATTTTGACACACAAGGTGCTTGTTAAAATGCCAAGGCATTTAAAGAAGAAGTAATTAAGATATTTTACTTTTATCAATGGCACTGTGTTGGACTCTTAGTTGTCCTTGGGTTGGGCTCCCATAGTCGTCCCTAGGTTTAGATAACCTAGTAAACCCTACTATATTCGGTACTAGCTACCTCGGGTCTAGTTAGGGGTGCGCGCATAGCAAGTACAGTTGCCGGGCTCATCAATAGCATGATTATTATTTTTATCTATTATGAAAATAGTTTTCAAAACTTCACAAATCAGTTACAAGAATACAGTTCAGATTCAGCGTTAGCCTAGTATCAGTTTAGCTCAGCTTATGTATCAGTTCAGTTAAACTTATTATTCTGAAGTATAAAAGTATAAGTTTTGAACAAGTGAAATAAGCTTTACATGTTTAGCATTTCAGCATGTCTTGTTTCTTTTGCTATTAGATGAGCATGTGTAGTATTTCCTTTAAAACATTCAGTTTTAGATTTATTTTATTCACATGCATATTTATGTTTTGTGATTTAGATAGCACTTACTAAGCAATTTTGCTTATAGTTGCATTTCCTCTTACTGCAGATAAAGGAAAGGAAAAGTTATAGCAAACGAAGGCGACAAGGAGGTGCGGATGGATGTGTGATGCCTGGACTATATAAGCATTAGGATTTAGCATAAGAATTTATTAAGATTTCCATGTATTTATAATTCTTTCATTTAAATTGTTATGCACATTAGACCTATTATCTGAGTTGTACAATGGTTGCATGCATGTTCAGATTAATACATATATTTCAGCATGTTTAGATTGATGTATAGTTTTAGTTATGTATACGTGCTGGAGTAGAATGTAGTAGTCCAATAAACCCCCGCCCTCATAGACCATTAGTGAGGAGGGTGGGGTGTTACACAGTCTAAGAAATTAGCTCCATTGAGTTTGTCCTTATCAAGGATAGAACGCAGGGAGAAGGTGTTCGTGTTTGTCGACATGGCAATATACAACAGAAATAATGCAGAAAGTAAATATCATATTCCATTTATCATTTAATTAAGTCTTTAACTAAATGATGCTCCCACTGAATTATAGAACTTTTGTTGAATCAAGTCATGGATGTGGTCAAACCACACTACTAGATTCACACCAATTAGCTATAATTCTTGTGGGACAAGATCCACATCATACTACACCTTGAGTTAGCTTTGGCTAAATCGCCCAAGACTTATTATAATCTGTAGATAACTAATTATCAATTACATCTCTATGCAACTCTTGTTTATAGGATCAAGATCCTCATTTATAAGAAAACTTGAGTTAGTTTTAGCTAAATCACCCAAGATTTAGTATAAATGTGATTTTTATCCTATCTTCCAACCGTTGGAAAATGCCTATAGTTATACCTGATCAAATTGAGTTAACTAGTTATACTCAATCTAATTGAGTTCGTACTCACCCAAGCTTTGATAGGCGGGACCAAGATTGTCCCTCCGCACCCTACCTATTTTGGTAGATTCAACAACAACAAATGATCGAGGTAGTGATGGGTATCAAAACTTGGTAGGCATTTCGAGTTGACTCGATTAAGATCTAATCTAATCGTTAATGTGTATCATATACGCATCAAGGCACTAATTACCCTACAATAGCATGCATCACATACACACAAAGAAAATAATTTGTGATGTGGTCATGGCCCTACTACGATCTTTTCAAGCCAATGAAAAGATCGGACGGTCAACCTAGCGTTAACGGCTTCTTCAAGCGCCTCCTTTTGACCGCCATGTGTTGATCGCACCCTCCTCGTAACTCCTTGAGTGGACCTTCCACCGCTTCATTTTGTACATTACAAATATGAAACTCGAGTTACATTCGAGTCTAAAAACTATTTACAACAGGAACATAAAAAAGAAGGTACGACGCACAGGTCGCATATCAATACAACACACACAATACAAAAATGGCGCGCAGGCCATATTATGAATTACAACACATTTTAACTAATCATATTGAGGTTTTTGGGCCATGACCATCACAATATCACACAAAATTCTAAATTATATATTTTACATAAATTTCTATAATTTTACTACTATTTTTATCAATTTTATGAGTCACAACTTCCCGGCGGTCTCATTTAGCAGTTTTCGGGTGCGATCGTGGGACAATGCCCCTTGCGGGGTTAGGGACAGTGCCCCTACTCGTGAAATTAATATCACGAGGATTCCATCTTGATCTAACAGCACCTTAAGCCGCTATCCCAAAACAATTTGGGCGAGACCTTGCCGTTTCGGAAGGTTTTTCTCGGTAGTTGAAGCCTACAAGTGTCCAAACACTTGTTGCTTCGCCTCTATGATAAAAATACTCACAAAAATCTATAAAAATAGTAAATTTACAGATCTGATATCTTTTCATAAAAACAAAATACAAACAAGTACATGCTTTACACGTGGCTCTGATACCACTGTTAGCAATTCGAGCCGCAAAAACCGTTTTTTGCATTGCGGAAACCCCGAAGCTAGCCACGGATCCGTGCGAAGATATATTTAAAATTAAATCATGTACATGTTTCTACCCTAGATCTACCTTAGATCTACATGAAAAGAGAGTATACCTTTGTAGCGAAGCCCTTCGCTTATCCCGCTCGTCCAAAAGGTGTCGGATCTCGAAGAGTGTCAAGTGAACACTCCTCTACAAGTATCCACACGGACAAAAGGTGGAGAAAACCACTTAAAGTGTGCTAGCACTCTTGGGTGGCTCGGAAATGGAGGAGAGGGAGAGATGAGAAGAGAGGAGGAAGAAGATGATGTCTTGAATGAGCACTTGATTACTTCACATAAAGTGGTCGGCCACTTTTCTAGAGGTTTTATACCTCCATGTAATACCAAGAGTCATGACTCTTGGTCTCCCTCATGAGGTGGCACACAATTATGTGGCCATGATGATGTGGAACACCATCATTGGCTGGCCCCATGACAAGTCACAATGAGGTGGTATTTGGTCAAGTCAAACTTAACCCTTCATCTTCCCTCTCAAATCAAGTCAAACTTGACCCATTTATCTCCCATGGTTGATCAAATCTAACCATTGATTCAAGTCAATTTAATTTAATGAATCTCTATTCATTGAATTAAATTGAGTCAATGAGTCATAATCTAAATTAGACTCATTCAACACATGAATCAAATTGAGTCCAACTCAATTAGTCAAATTTGGATTACTCTTAATCCAATTTGGTTCATCATATGAACCTAATCCTCTTAGTCCATCATTTGAACCTATTCTCCATCTAATTGCCCTTTATGTGTGACCCTATAAGTTCTTGTAATGTTGGCAATGCTCATAATCCATTTAGAAGCATAAGTAATGAGCGGTATCTAGTAACACATCATTACTACCCAAGTTACAAGAATGTTGAGATCCAACATCACCTTGTGACTACTAATTGTGACTCTCACAATATGTGACAATGTCCTTCTATCCTTGACATCTAGATTGATCAATTGAGGCATAGACCGTGTCATCCTCTAATCAATCTATATCTTGAACTCCAAGTAGACTCACTCTAAACAAATAAGCTCAATATCTCATATTGACTCATTTGGGCATGGTCATGCACTTAGTGGTCTCACTCTATCAAGAATCATGATGTCACTCCCGTCATATAGGAGGGAAAAATCCCATCTACATCACTCACATCCCTCCGCATAATTTGTTACATACCCAGTAATCGCTTTTATAGTCCACCCAGTTACGGGTGACATTTGACGAAGCTAAAGTATGCAACTCCTTATGTAGGGAACCATGGTGACTTCAGGTCCAAGGACTCATAGTCATACTAATAGTCACATGAGAAAGTATATGACACTCATATAATGATCCATGATACTTTCTCATGGCGGGTCATTCAGTATACATTCTCCAATGCATACCCATGTGTCAAATTGATATCTCTATATCCATGACTTATGAGATCAAGTCATCGAGTTGACCTACATGCTAGTCTCAGCACATTAACATTGTCCCTGAATGTTAATACTTGACTAGGAATGATTAAGAGTAGTGTTCTCTATATCATCTCATTATCGATTCAACCAATCGATTGATATAGATAAGAACCTTCTACTCAAGGACGCTATTATACTTAGTTATTTGGCACCAATACAAGTAAGTATAATAACCATAAAGAAATTCCTTTATAAGTATATAGGAATATGATACATCGAGTCCATACAACGATCATCATATGATTGGCTCTAGGGCTCTAACTAACAGTTTTCTTTCTATAGATTTTGAAATACCATACACAAGAGACATATGATTCTAGGTTTCGAATTTGTGATTCGAGTTTGTGTTCTTTTGTTTTTTTTTTCTTGTGATTCGATTGTTCTTTTTGGTTAAACCTAGGATTACTATAAGGAAATTAAATATTAAATTTTGTTGAAAGGCTTTATCTAGGAAGTGGTGGATGCTCTCATACCCAAGAAGGCCTAGTGTCTCGCCATGTTTAACCTGAAAGTCAATCTCTGAAATTAATATTTAATAGAATTTGTAACATTGGTGGATTTGGATCAATAATGTTTAGTATCGTTTGCGATCCAAGTCTAAACTTTTAAGAATAGATAAGTTAAATTTGGAATCAATAATGTTAAGTTCCACTTGCGATTCCTAATTTAATTTCTAAAGAACACAATAGGTTATTAGGAATGGTTCAGGACTTGTACAAAATTTTTATACAAGAGAACCGGTATGATATTCCAAGTATCAACCAACAATTGGTATCAGAGCTCGGGTTTACCTCTGTGTATTTGGTTTTCAGTTTAATTATGCGCATGTCATACATAATTTAGGCAGGATAATAGTAGGATGTGCTAACTCTGTGGTTGCAGGCTCCAACTATTATGACTTATAGATATTGTGTGTGATTTGACCCTTGGACATGTCAAGAGCTATATTAGTTTTAGGATTTTACATTTTTGTTTCGATCTAGATTACATGTACATTCCTTCGTGGAATATAGGATCGATAAATGTAAAATTCTATTTTTATCGTGGATTGTATCTTTGTGAGGCATGATAGTTTTTGAGGACCAGAGATGTAGCGGAAAAAGAAGCAAGATGGTTGCGGCGACTGGACCCGATTGTGGTGGCTAAAGATGGCAGCAGCTAGGGTTGGCAGCACACAGAGGACAGTGATGGAAAATGCCATAATAGTTGAAAAATTATTTTTTCATATTTATTGTTTTATTTGCTGTGATGTGTGCTTGCATAGTTAAAATTCCTCACCTTAAATAACTAAGTGGGAGAGAGATTAGTAAAT
This sequence comes from Zingiber officinale, assembly GCF_018446385.1. Classification (NCBI taxonomy): domain Eukaryota; kingdom Viridiplantae; phylum Streptophyta; class Magnoliopsida; order Zingiberales; family Zingiberaceae; genus Zingiber; species Zingiber officinale. Next base: position 74,084,700 of record NC_056006.1, read on the forward strand.
AAATTCCACGGTCTCCATTACTAGTTTGTAAGTGATGCAAAAAACTTGCGTGTTGGCTCTGAGTGCCTCCCTCCATAACGGATGAGTTTGTTTGCGGATCACTAGATCAAACTTCCTTTATGGATGGTTATAGGAAATTATTTAGAATGTGTGTGATCTTCTCCAACTGAAGAGGCACAATTCTATTTAATGGACTAATTATCAAGTAATGGTATACACTTAGGCACATTTAATAGTATCCTCCCAACGGAGTCACTGCTATTATTTGTGTGACTAAAGAAATACCAACTATTAATTTTATTTGTTATAAAGTTAGGATGACAAGATAATAAAATTAATGGGTAAGACCCTCCTCTTACATATATTGAATTTGTATACGTCCACACTAACATGGCATGTAAAATTCATGGTGTTTTGAGGTGTTGGTAAATTTAAATAGTATTGTTTGAGGAATCAATATTATTCTAAATTTAGAGTCTTGACCAAAAGTTTATTTTGTGATTCTTAGGATGGCTTTCAACCCACTGGCTATTATTCTAAAAGAGAACAAACTTATTGGTCCCAACTATATAGATTGGAAAAGAAACCTAGACATTGTCCTAACTGCTGAAGGCTATAAGTTTGTACTGTTAGAGACCTGCCCTGATGCACCTAATAGCGATTCTAGTGAAGAGGAGATTGAGTATCATAAGAAATGGGTAAAAGCAGATAAGATAGTGCGGTGTTACATTTTGGCTTCAATGTCAAATGTGCTGCAACATCAGCATCAGGACTTACCAACTGCTTATGATATGATGAACAATCTCAAAGAACTCTTCGGACACCAGAATCAGGCTGTCAGGCAAGAGGCAATGAGAAAGTTAATGACAATCGCCATGTCAGAGGGGGCACCCGTAAGGGATCATATCCTCAAGATGATAGCTTATTTAAACGAAATACAGATCCTTGGAGCTGAAATCGATGGGGAAACCCAGATCGATATTATTCTTCAAACACTACCCAGAAGTTTTGAGCAGTTCCACCTGAACTATAACATGAACAAAAGGGCTTATACGTTGGTGGAACTTCTGACAGAACTTCAAGTAGCAGAAGGTATATTTCGTCATAATTCTCAATACACTTTGCTGAAAATGTTTCTACTTCTAAGTCGAAAGGCAAGAAGAAGAAGAAACAGGCTGGCTCAGCAAAGAAGGTGAAAAGATCTCTAGGTACTGGACCTAAAGCTGGAGTGAAGAAGCCAAAGGGCAAGTGCTTCATCTGCAAGCAGACTGGACATTGGAAGGCAGACTGTCCTCGTAGGAATCAGAATAATAAAGGTATATCTTATTCTCTTGTAGTTGAAACATGTTTAGCGATATTATCTACCAGTACTTGGTGTGTAGATACAGGAGCCACTGATCATGTCTGTAATACATTGCAGGGGTTCCAGGAAACCCAACGACTATATGAGGGAGAGATAACAGTCTACATGAGCAATGCTACAAAAGTGGCGGCTATTATAGTGGGAGACGTCTACTTATCATTTGATAGGAATAGAAGTTTGATTTTGAGAAATTATCTTTATGTACCAACTTTTAGAAAGAATTTAATTTTAGTTTCTAAATTATTTTTTGATGGATATTCTATTTCTTTTGATGACAAAGTAGTTATCAAGAAGAATAGGGTTATTATCTATTTTGGTACATTAGTAGGTAATTTGTATATTTTAAATCCAATTTCTCCCACAAAGCAACAAATGGAAATTAATAATACATCTTCTAATTCTAATAAGAGAAAGGAACCTTCGAAAATGAACCAAACATATCTTTGGCATCTAAGGCTTGGTCATATTAACTTAAGTAGGATTCAAAGGCTAATAAATGATGAACTCTTGGGTTCATTAGTGTTGAAAAACTTTCCAACTTGTGAATCTTGCTTGGAAGGTAAAATAACCAAGAGACCTTTTAAGGCCAAGGGGTATAGAGCCAAAGATGTGTTAGAACTGGTTCATTCTGATTTGTGTGATCCTATGTCTATCCAGGCAAGAGGTACTGGTTATGAATATTTTGTCTCTTTTATAGATGATTATTCGAGATACGGATACATTTACTTGATGTGCCACAAGTCTGAGTGCTTTGATAAGTTCAAAGAGTATAGGGCTGATGTGGAGAAACATCATGGTAAAAGTATCAAGACACTACGGTCTGATCGTGGTGACGAATACCTCTTTGGAGAATTTAGGAATTACTTATCAGAGGCTGGGATTCAATCCCAATTGTCTGCACCTGATACACCCCAACAGAATGGTGTGGCAAAACGAAGGAATAGGACTCTTATGGAAATGGTTAGATCGATGATGAGTTATTCAAAATTACCAAATTCGTTTTGGGGATATGCTCTGGAAACAGCAGTATACATTCTGAATATAGTACCTTCTAAAACAGTACCCTCTAATCCTATGGAATTGTGGAATGGGCATAAGCCTAGTCTGAGTCATATCCGGATATGGGGTAGTCCAACACATGTGCTGAAGGAAGATACTAACAAGTTGGAATCACGTACAGAAGTTTCTCTATTTGTGGGATATCCTAAGGGAACGAAAGGTGGTTTGTTTTATAATCCTAAAAATCAGAAGATCATTGTAAGCACCAATGCTCGATTTTTAAAATAAGATTATGTAATAAACCATAAGTCTATGAGTGAAATAGTTCTAGAAGAAATTAGAGAGGATATGCCTAATTTAGTACCAACAGTGCAAGATAAAATATCACAAGAAACTACAACACGTATCACAAATGATACACAACAACAGACAGTGCCTCGTCGTAGTGGGAGTGTTGTTAGGCAACCTGAAAGATTCATGTTTTTGGGAGAGTCGTCGGACTTGGTATCAGAGCCACATGCGAAGTCTTGTACGAGTTTAGTTTGCATTTTTATAAAAAGTGTAGGTTCTATACTTTTCTGTAAAATTAGGTTTTTATGGTTTTTTATGGGTATTTTTCTCGTAGAAGCGAAGCACAAGTGTTTAGACACTTGTAGGCTTCGACTACCGAGAAGATTTTTCCGAAACGGCAAGGTTTCGCCCCAAATCATTTTGGGACAGCGGGCTAAGGCGCTATAGGATTGCTAAGGAACACTCGCGATGGTTAGATCGCGGGTAGGGGCGCTGCCCCTGGCCCCGCAAGGGGATTCGTTCCGCGATTGCGCCCGAAAACCCGCTAAACAAAACCGCCAGGAATTTTACTCATAAAAATTGTAAAAATTATAATAAAAATTACAGAAAATTATAGAAAATACATAATTTAGAATTATGTATCATTTGTGATAGTCATGGCCCAAAAAGACCCAATTTGATTGGAATATTTGTGTTGTAATTCATATTAAGGCCTGCGCGCCGTCATTTATGTTGTGTGTGCTGTATATTTGATACGCGACCTACGCGTCGTGCCTTTCTCCATTTATTCTTATTGTAAATTAGTTTAGACTCGAATGTAACTCGAGTTTCAAAATTGTAATGTACAAAATTGGAGCAGTGGAAGGTCCATTCGAGACGGAGTTACGAGGAGGGCACGAGCAACACAAGGTGGTCAAAGGGAGGAGCTTGAGAAGATGTTGACCTTAGGTTGACCATCCGATCTTCTCATTGGCTTGAGAAGATCATAGTAGGGTCATGACTAATCACAAATAATTTAATTAATTTCTTGTGTGTATGTGATGCATAATTAGTAATTAATTAGTGCCTAACGATTAGATTAGATCTAAATCGTGTACAAGATGCACCCTCTCGACTAGATTAGATCTCAATCGTGTCAACTCAAATGCCTACCGTGTCGTGATACCTATCACTACCTCGATCACATGTGTTGTTGAATCTGCCAAAGCAGAGCAACACATATTATCTTGGTAGGGTACGGAGGGACAATCTTGGTCCCGCTTATCAACGCATGGGAGAGTATAGACTCAATTTGATTGAGTACAACTAGTTAAATCAAGTTTAACTGTAGGCATTCTTCCAACGGTTGGAAAGATAGGACATAAATCACATTTATATTAATTCTTGGGCGTATTAGCCAAAGCTAACTCAAGTTTTAATATAACTGCGGATAATGATCCTATAAACAAGAGTTGTATAGAGATGTAATTGGTAAATCGTTACCTACCGATCATACTAAATCTTGGGCGTATTAGCCAAAGCTAACTCAAGCGTTAGTATGATGTGGATCTTGTCCCACATGAATTATAGAATTCAGTGGGAGCATCATTTAGTTAAAGGCCTAATTAAATGATTTAAAAGAATATGATATTTATTTTCTACATTTTTCTGTTGTAGATAATCATGACTTCGAATACGAACTCTTTCTCCCTGCGTTCTGTCCTTGAGAAGAACAAGCTCAACGGAGCAAATTTCCTGGACTGGTACAGGAACTTGAGAATAGTTCTCACCCAAGAACGTAAACTGTACGTTCTGGAGAAGCCCATTCTGGAGGCTCCTCCTGCCAGTGCCACGCGAGCTGACAAAGATGCTTATAAGAAACATCAAGATGACGCATTAGATGTGTCCTTTCTAATGCTCGCGACCATGAACTCTGAGCTTCAGAAGCAACACGAGTTGATGGGCACTTACGATATGGTTGAACATCTTCGTCAACTGTATCAAGGACAAGTGAGGCACGAGAGATTTGAGATCTCAAGGGCACTATTTCAGTGCAAGATGTCAGATGGGGCTCCCGTAGGCCCATATGTACTCAAAATGATTTGGTACATAGAAAACCTACAAAGGTTGGGATTCCCACTTGGCCAAGAGCTGGCCACTGACCTGATCTTACAATCCTTACCGGATAGCTATAATCAATTCGTTCTAAACTACAACATGAATGAAATTGACAAGCCACTGCCCGAGCTGCTTAGCATGTTAAGAACTGCTGAGCTGAACCTTAAGAAGGTTAAGCCCCACTCTGTTCTGATGGTTCAGAAACACAAGGGCAAGGGCAAGCCCAAAGGCAAGGGAAAGTCCCAAGCCAAGGGCAAAGGCAAGGCACTGAAGCCTAAATGAGGGGTCGCCAAGGATGCTACTTGCTTCCACTGCGGTTAGACCGGGCACTGGAAGAGGAACTGCAAGGTGTACCTGGAAGATCTTAAGAAGAAGTAAAGTGAGACTTCCACTTCAGGTATATATGTTATAGAAGTCAATCTATCTATTTCTTCATCATGGGTATTAGATATCGGATGTGCTTCTCACATTTGTACTAATGTCCAGGCGCTGAGAAATAGCAGGGCATTGGCAAAGGGCGAGGTGGACCTACGTGTAGGCAATGCAGCACGGGTTGTTGCTGTTGATGTAGGGACTTATTTTCTATCTCTGCCCTCTGGGCTTGTATTAGAGTTGGATGATTGTTGTTATGTGCCTGCTTTAATTAAGAACATAATTTCAGTTTTTTGTTTGGACAAGAAAGGTTTCTCTTTTATAATAAAGAACAAATGTTGTTCTGTTTATTTAAAAGACATGTTCTATTGTAGTGCACCTCTGATGAACGGACTCTATATTCTAGACCTTGAGAGCCTTATATATAACATAAATACCAAGATGTTCAAGTCAAATGACATGAACCAAACCTATCTCTGGCACTGTCGCTTAGGTCATATAAATGACAAGCGCTTATCCCAGCTCCATAAGGATGGTTTACTGGACTCATTTAATTTTGAATCTTATGAGACATGCGAGTCATGCCTACTAGGCAAAATGACCAAGACTCCCTTTAGTGGGCACAGCGAAAGAGCGGCTGATTTGTTAGGACTTATACATAGTGATGTATGTGGCCCTTTCAATGTCGCTGCTAGAGGCAGTTATAGGTACTTCATCACATTTACTGATGACTTCAGTAGATATGGTTATGTGTACTTGATGACACATAAGTCAGAATCCTTTGAAAAGTTCAAAGAATTCAAGAATGAAGTACAAAATTAGCTTGGCAAGAGTATTAAGATACTTCGATCAGATCGAGGTGGAGAATACCTTAGCCATGAGTTTCGTGACTATCTAGCTGAGTGTGGGATTCTATCCCAACTCACTCCTCCTGGAACACCACAGTGGAATGATGTATCCAAAAGGAGGAATCGTACCTTATTAGATATGGTACGGTCTATGATGAGTCACACAGATCTTCCTACATTTCTTTGGGGTTATGCTCTAGACACAGCAGCTTTCATACTCAACCGAGTTCCATCCAAGGTAGTGATAAAGACACCATATAAGATATGAACTCGGAGAGATGCCCAGGTATCTTTTATGAGGATATGGGGTTGTGAGGCTTACGTTCGACGTCAAGTCTCAGACAAATTAGGACCCAAATCCGACAAGTGCTACTTTATTAGATATCCCAAGGAAACTAAGGGATATTACTTCCCAGTCAGCACAAGGTAGTTGTGGCAAAGACTGGGGTCTTTCTAGAAAGGGACATTGTTTCTAGAAAGACTAGTAGGAGTACATTCGATCTTGAAGAAGTTCAAGATGCGGACCATAGCACTGAAGCCTCGATGGAAGTTGAACTGGAACCACAAAGTGTTGTGGATGATGTTGTTCCACAAGGAGTTGAGGAACAACAACCAGTTCAAGTAGGCATACCTCTTCGCAGGTCTGATAGGGTACGTCGTCAGCCTGAGAGATACTCATTTCTCTTGTCTGACCATGATGGCGTTGTGCTCATAGAGGATGAGCCTACCTCCTATCAGGAAGCTATGATGAGACTAGATTCCGAGAAATGGCTAGAAGCCATGAGATCTGAGATGGAATCCATGTACACCAACCAAGTATGGACTTTGGTTAATCCACCTGAAGGGGTAAAACCCATAGGGTGTAAGTGGGTCTTTAAGAGAAAGACTGGCATGGATGGACTTATCTATAAGGGTTGCTTGGTAGCTAAAGGTTTCAAGCAGATTCATGGTATTGACTATGATGAAACCTTTTCTCCAGTAGCGATGTTTAAGTCCATTCGGATCATGCTTGCTATTGCAGCTTACCATGACTATGAGATATGGAAGATGGATGTCAAAACCGCGTTTCTAAATGGAAACCTGCTCGAGGATGTGTACATGACACAACCTGAGGGTTTTGTAGATCCACAGCATACTAGCAGAGTATGCAAGCTGCATAGGTCCATTTATGGACTAAAGCAAGCTTCTCAGAGCTGGAATCTTTGATTCGATAATGCAATCAAACAGTTTGGTTTCATCAAGATTGAAGATGAACCATGTGTCTACAAGAAGGTTGTAGGGGACATAGTTGTCTTCCTTATATTGTATGTGGATGACATACTACTCATTGGGAAAGACATCCCTTTGCTGCAGTCTGTTAAGACTTGGCTAGGGACATGTTTCTCAATGAAGGACTTAGGTGAAGCATCCCGCATTCTAGGCATACAGATCTATAGAGATAGATCTAAGAGGTTGTTTGGCCTAAGTCAGAGTACATATATTGACAAGGTACTCCTTCAGTTTGCCATGCAGAACTCCAAGAAGGGATTTCTGCCGATGTCACATGGCGTGAGTCTTTCGAAGACTCAAGGTCCTTCTTCTAGAGAGGAGAGAGACCACATGGATCAGATCCCTTATGCCTTAGCCATAGGATCTATCATGTACGCTATGCTATGTACTCAACCTGATGTCTCGTATGCTTTGAGCATGACGAGCAGATACCAGTCATATCCAGGTGAAAGTCACTCGATAGCGGTCAAGAATATTCTTAAGTACTTGAGAAGGACTAAAGAATATTTCTTGATATATGGAGGCAATGATGAGCTAGCTGTAAAGGTTACAGTGATGCTAGCTTCCAGACTGACCAGGATGATTATCGATCGTAGTCAGGGTTTGTGTTTTGCATAAATGGTGGTGTTGTGAGCTGGAAGAGTTCGAAGCAAGACACAGTAGCTGATTCTACAACAGAAGTCGAGTACATTGCTGCATTAGAGGCGGCAAAGGAGGCAGTTTGGATCCGCAAGTTCATCACTGAACTTAGGGTGGTTCCTAGTTGTGATAACAATGGAGCTATAGCACAGGCTAAGGAACCTCGCTCACACCAGCGGACCAAACACATACTATAGCGCTTCCATCTCATTCGAGAGATTATCGAGAGAGGAGATGTGAAGATTTGTAGAGTACCCACAGAGGCTAACATCGCAGATCTCTTGACCAAGGCTTTAGCACAGAGGAAGCATGATGGTCACACTAGGTCATTGGGGCTTAGAGCCTACACTGATTGACACTAGTGTTAGTGGGAGATTGTTAGTTAGAGCCCTAGAACCAATCATTTGATGATTGTATTATGGACTTATTGTATCATATTCTTATATAAATAAAGGCATTTGTTTTGGTTATTATACTTACTTGTATTGGTGCCAAATAAACTAAATATAATAGCGTCCTTGAGTAGAAGGTTCTTACCTATATCAATCGATTGGTTGAATCGATAGTGGGATGATATAGGGAATACTACTCTTAATCATTCCTAGTCGAGTATTAACATTCAGGGACAATGTTAATGCAATAAGACTAGCATGTAGGTCAACTCGATGACTTGATCTCACAAGTCATGGATATAGAGATATCAAGTTAACACATAGGTATGCATTGGAGAATGTATACTGAATGACCCGTCATGAGAAAGTATCATGGATCGTTATATGAGTATCATATACTTTCTCATGTGGCTATTAGTATGACTACTAGTTCTTAGACCTGAAGTCACCATGGTTCCCTACATAAGAAGTTATGTACTTTAGTTTCGTCAAACGTCACCCGTAACTGGGTGGACTATAAAGGCGATTACTGGGTATGTAACGAATTATGTAGAGGGATGTGAGTGATATAGATGGGATCTATCCCTCCTATATGACGGGAGAGACATCGATATTCTTGATAGAGTGAGACCACGAAGTGCATGGCCATGCCCAAATGAGTCAATATGAGATATTGAGCTCATTTGATTTAGTGAGTCTACTTGGAGTTCAAGATTTAGATTGGTTAGAGGATGACACGGTCTATACCTCACATTGATCAATCTAGATGTCTAGGATAGAAGGACACTTGTCATATATTGTGAGGAGTCATAATTAGTAGTCACAAGGTGATGTTGGATCTCAACATTCTTATAACTTGGGTAGTAATGATGTGTTGCTAGATACCGCTCATTACTTATGCTTCTAAATGGGTTTAGGAGCATTGCCAACGTTATAAGAACCTATAGGGTCACACACAAAGGACAATTAGATGGAGATTAGGTTTATATGATGAACCAAGAGGGTTAGATTCATGTGATGAATCAAATTGGATTAAGAGTAATCCTAATTGTACTAATTGAGTTGGACTCAAGTTGATTCATGTGTTCAATGAGTCTAATTTAGATTATGACTCATTGAATCAATTTAATTAAATGAATTAGATTCATTATATTAAATGGCTTGAATCAAATGGTTGGATTAGATCAACCATGGGAGTTATAATGTCAAGTTTAACTTGACTTGAGAGGAAGAGGAAAAGTCAAGTTTGACTTGACTTTATGCCACATCATTTGTGAGTTGGCATTAAGTGGCCAATAATGGTGTTACACATCATCATGTTTAGAACATGTGTGTGCCACCTCATGGAGGTTACAAATCCCCTCTTTAATGGCCACATTAAATATGAATGGAGGTTACAATTCCATTGTGTGGCCGGCCACTTTTGTGATGAATGGAATTTTGATTTCATTCAAGGCATTCATTCCATCATCTTCTTCCTCAAGCTCTCAACCTTTCTCCCTCTCCTCTCTTGGCCGAACCTTACCAAGGTGCTAGCACACCTTTGTGTTAGGTTTCTCCACCTATTTGTTCGTGTGGATACTTCTAGAGGGTTGTACACTTGACAACCTCGAGATCCGGCATCACTTGGAAGAGCGGGATACGCGAAGGGCTTCGTATCAAGGGTAAAGATCTTCTCCTAATATAGATCTAGATGTAAGAAACTCGTACTCGTAAAATTTTTGTTTTATTTTACTTCGCACGGATTCGGTGGCTTGGGGTTTGGGGTTTCCGTGACGCGAAAAAGCAGTTTTCGCGGCCCGAAATTCCCAACACCTCGAAGTGTTTCGGGTGCCCTGGGGGTGATAAAACTTTATCCCCAATGCACAGATCTCAGTTTGACCGAGATCTGGATAAACTTTTGGTCCGGGCACCCCGAATTGTTCTAGGCGCCCCGGACAGTTTCGGGCGCCCCGGGCTATTCTGGGCACCACGGACAGTTCTGGGCGCCCCGGATGGGGAAAGTCAACATCATTGACTTTTCAGCCCGAGTCTTCTGCCCTGACTTTGTTTGCCTCAATCCGAGTCTTTCGCTCGCTTGGGTGATCTCGGTCATCTGGAATAGGGCTCACCCAAACCCAACTTTCAGTGTCTTCTCGAGCAAGCTTCCGCTCCGGCTTCTCGTCCTTCAGAATCATCGCGTGCTTCCTTCTCGTCCGCCATCATACTCATCCGTAGTCTTCGTCCCTCGGTCACACCCCATGCCGACCTTCTCTCTAGTTACGTCTCTTGCTCCCCGAGCAGTCTTCCGCTTCGGCTTCTCATCCCTCGAAACCACCGCACGCTTCCTTCTCATCCACCGGTGTACTCTTCCACAGTGCATGGTCCCTCGGACGCACCGCGTGTCATCGTTCTCGCTAGCTGCATCTTCCGCTCGACTACCTGTGCTCCTAAGCTCCTGCACACTTAAACACAAGGTTAAAACACACAGGACCTAACTTAACTTGTTGATCACACCAAAACAACCTTGGGGTTCCAACAGGCATATGATGGGCAAATAATCATGATAATTAGCATAAATAAAATATACCTAGATAATCTATCTAAGTATCTTAAATCCTTAGCTAAACTAAAATTGATCCTAGATTGCCCTTATTTTCTCAAAAAAAAAATGTCAAAATCTAATTTAGCATTTCTTTTGCTCTTTCCTACTTGTACCAATTAAAATTAAGTCCACTTCTTCAAAGTTTGGCACATTTTACTCTTCTAAAGAGTAATCAATTAATCTTTTTCATTTTCAAAGGTTAACAAAAATCTTGAAAATACCTCCAAGTGTCAATTTTATCAAGGTTGGATTAACCACCCCTACCCATTTAGAGTTGACACTCTCTAAACTCATCTAGAGTGTAGAGAATATGTTCCTTAGAACCCAAAACCTATTGGTGCTCCTTGGATACTCTAGATATTCACTAGGGATGACTTTCCTAGATACCTTCCTAGTGACCTTCCTAGGCTTTTTAGAAGCCTTAGTCACACTTGACTCACTTAGGTCAACTCTAGGGATTACTTTCCTTGTGACCTTCTTAGTGACTTTCTTTGACTTCTTTGAAGTCTTAGTCACGTTGGTCTTGGCAAAAATACTTCTAAGGATAGCTTCTTTTGTATCTTTGACTTGACCCCTAGACCTAGGGTTGGTTCCATAACTATATGGAACCTTATGATAAGAAGGGGCATTCTTCTTGGTTTTGGGTTTGTATCCCAAACCTCTATGGTCATAAGATGACTCTTGTTTATCTAAACCTAGGTTTTGCTCATTTTGACCTTAAAGAATATTTTCCATTTTCTTTAGAGTCTTTTCTAATTTATCAAGCCTTGACCTTAAGGCTTGGTTTTCCAATATTAAATCCTTAGATTTTGATTTTCCTTGATTCCTATGAGCATTTCTATTTTTAGACCTATATCTAAAATCCTTAGAGTTATTGCCTAATTTGTTATCTATTTTCTAACCTTAGATTAAGTGGTTTTAGCATGATAAGCTACATACTTTTCCTTAATTTTATCATGCTTTATATTTTTATGATAAATAGCATTGAAATGATATAAAGTATTCCTGGCATGCTTTTTATCATTACTTAAAAGAATAAGCTCAATAAATGATACCTTGGGTTTTCTCTTGAGAGCTCCCTCTTGACTTGAGCTTCTTCCTTTGAGCTTGGTCAATTTCTTCCCCTTAGGACATTGACTCTGGTAATGTCCTTTTTTATTGCAAGAGAAGCACACTATGTACTCCTTACTCTTCTTTGTCACAGGGGCGGCCTTCTTGGGCTTCTCATTGTCCTTAGGTGTCACTTGACCCTTCTTCTTGGCTAATTTAGGACACTTACTCTTGTAGTGTCCTTTTTCCCTAGACTCAAAGCATATAATGTGACTTTTATTATTTAAAATTAAAATAGTTATACCTTCTTTGCTTGTAGGGGGGCACATGATCCTTCATTTGATTTTTCTTGATTTGTGAAGGTGGCATCATCATCTTCTTCTTCATTTGACCCGAAGGTGGAAGCCTCTTCTTGTTCCGGTGTCAGTGAATGATGCTCCCCCTCAATCTTAGAGGTGGAGGTCTCTTCATCTTCATCCTCTTGCATATGAAACAAAGAGTATGCTCCCTCTTTACTCTTCTGGTTGCACTTCTTTGAGGATGAAGCGTCTTGGACTTCTTCTTTGGAAGTTGAGCATCTCTCAACTTCGGAGTCCTCTTCCTCTTGGTTTTGATCCAATGAGTCATCCTTTTTGGATTCTTCTTAGTCTGGTGCAGTGGAGGGGACCTCATGGATTTTAGCCAATTTGCTCCATAGCTCCTTGGCATCTTCAAATTCTCCCACTTGCTTTAAGATGTTGCTAGGCAATAGATTGACCAATAGCTTGGTCACTTTATCATTGGCCTCACATCTTTGAATTTGCTCTTGGCTCCACTTGCTCTTCTTGAGAATTTTACCTTTACTATTTGTTGGAGCTTGGAAACTTTCAATTAGAGCAAACCATTGTTCTATGTCCATCATGAGAAAATTTTCAATCCTTGATTTCCAAGAATCGAAGCTCATTGATGTGAATGGTAGAGGCACCCTCATGTCGAATCTGAGTCCATCTCAGAATTCCATTTGAAGTTGAGCTTTTGATGAAGTCTTTGACTTGTTGAAATTTGCTTCAACTTCTTCTCCCTCTAGCTTATTACCCTTTTCGGTGATGATTCTGGTGAAAAGTGACCTCGCTATGATACCACTTGTTAGGGTTGATTTGTAGCTAGAGGGGGATGAATAGGTTGGCACGCTAGTTGTCTTGCTTCGTGATGATGATATGCAGCGAAATAAAACACGAAACACACTTACAATACTAAAATGAAGGATTTACTTGGTATCCACCTCAAGAAGAGGTGACTAATCCAAGGATCCACACACATGAGCACTCTCCACTAAGAAGGAAACTCCTTCTCGATACTATCGGAGGTGGAGAAACCTCTTACAACACTCACACAAGCATACAACTCAACGCAAGAAGAAAAAATACAAAGAATATAAATGAAAAACCTTCTTCTTACTCTCTTGCTGCTTGTAGATGCCTCTTGAACCTTGGAAGTGCAACAGCACTTGTCTCCAAGAGCTTCCAAGAACTGGTGGAGAGTAGTCTTACACACGAAGAAGCTTGCCACAGCTTTATACTCTGCAACTTCTAGGGCTCCCAATCGATTGGGCTTACTCCTAATCAATTGCCACATCACATCCATGCAATCGCAGCCATCCATCGCTCACTTCCTTTGTAATGGTCATATCGCAATTGATTGACCAATCGATTGGGGAGGCTTGAATCAATCGGATGATAGATTCAGAGCACCTCTGTGCTCTGCTGGAAACGACCTGAATTGATTGACAGATCAATTCAGGCTTCCTCACGTCACACGAGTTTTCCAGCCCTCAATCGATCACCCGATCGATTGGCAATGCCCAATCGATCGGCTAATTGATTGGGGAAGCTTCTATGCTCGTGATTTAGGCTCCCAATCGATCGGCTGATTGATTGGGTTGTTATTTATTGCAACACTCTCCCAATCGATCAACTGATCGATTGGGCTTCGGTCCAATCAATTGGTTGATCTATTGACCACCCTTGACTTGCTCAACTCAAGCTCAAGGGTCCCCAAATCCAACATCCGGTCAACCATGACTTGTTGGAACTCCTCATGCCTAGCATCCGGTCAACCTTGACCTGCTGGGAATTCTTCACCAAGTGTCTGATCAATCCTTTTACCCACTTGGACTTTTCTCCTCATGCCAAGTGTCCGGTTCTCCATGACCCACTTAGACTTCCTTCCACCAAATGTTTGGTCTGTTAGAGTGTATACTAAAAGCCTAGCTTTTGTAAACATTTATTTATGAAATAAAAGAATCAAATTGGTCAAATATCTACATTTTATTTGTTAAGTATAGTTGTTCAATTAATTTATAATGTAGATAACATGGTGAGTAGTGTCACACACAGAAGATCATGTTATCAGTTCTTTATCAATTATAAACAATTACTCACGACTAAGATGGAAATGAACAAACCATTGGAATAGTCGTAGTGTAATTGGATATTAGTTTATCTTGACTAATAAATTGCACTAGTACACTCTAAGTGTATTGAATAGGACCATTTTAGGTAAGTTCTTTTTATACTGACTTAATAAAAGAACTAGACCTTAGTTATTATGGAAATATGTGCTCTTAATCCTAATATAATAACAAACATATATATTTAGTATTTATTTCTTTAACTTATCAAAGGGTGAGATTTAGCTTGATAAATCAATAGGCTCGATAAGTTGGAAAATGATATTACTTATAGTGTGTGTTGTTGATTATAGAAGGAAACTGTGTCCTAGTAATCTAGGTTGAGAATATCCCCAAGAGGAGCTCATAAGGATTGTCATGTTAAACCTTGCAGGTGGACTTAGTCCGACATGACATAAGGTTGAGTGGTACTACTCTTGAACTAAGACATTAATTATAGTGAGTTGTCAGTAACTCAATTAAATTAATGGGCATTCGTTATCTTAAACACAGGGAGACTAACATACTCATGATAAGAAGGAGCTCATAATATAATTTGGGATTGGTGCGGTAGTGCAATAATAACTCTCTAGTGGAATGAGCTATTATTGATGAATTTGAGTTGTGTGTTCGGGGCGAACACGGGATACTCAAGCTCATCAGAAGGCCAAAATCAATTTCTCCTCTAGGTCCCTGTCGTAGCCTCATTAAAGTCTCAAGTTCATCCAAATAAAAGCTCTTCTTGGTATCCAAGAGAGGGTCGGCCCAAGGCTTGGTGACCAAGCCAAGGATCGGCCACCATCTTCTCTTAAGGGGTCGGCCCCTTGCTTGGTGCCCAAGCAAGAAGGGGTCGGCCATATTAATTCAAAAGTGAAGGGGTGTTTTGAATTTTTAAAATCTTCTCTTTGTAGAAAACTATAAGTTTTAATAGAGAAATTTTAAAATGAAAAACTTTCCTTATTTGAATTAGGCCACGTGGTTTAATAGAGAGTTTTAAAAGTTTTAAAACTTTCCTTTTTTTAACCATCCTCATGGTTTTAGAAAAAAAAAAGGAAGAGAAGTTTTAAAATTAAAATTTTTTATTTTGTAACAATGTTAAAAAAGGAAATTTTTAGAAGAGAAGTTTTAAATTTTAAAACATAGTTTTAATTTTTAAAACTTTCCTTTTTTAACATCCACTTTAAGAAAGAGAGCTTGTAAAATTTTATAAGAGGATTTCTTCTTTTATAAAATTTTATAAAAATTATTTTTCCTTCTTGATGATGTGGCCAGCCACCCTTGCTTGGTGCCCAAGCAAGGGCCGACCAATCAAGCCAATCAAGCCATGATTGATGATTGATTCAATCAAGAGGAAAGAAAAGGAAAAAATAAAAAGGAAAAAGGAAAAACAAGAGGAAGATTTTAATTTTTGTAAAAAGTCTTTCCTTATTTGCCTTAGGCAAGTAATATAAAAGAAGGGGAGGGGAGGCCTCATGAGATAACAAGTCTTATTCTCTTGTTGGTGATCCTCTTGTAGTCGGCCCTCTCTCCCTCTCTTTTCCCTTTGCTCTCTTTTTCTCCTTGGTGGTGGTGGTGGCCGAAACATAGAGAAGAAGGAGAAGCTCTTTGGCTGGTGTTCATCTTGGAGGTTCGTCGCCCACACGACGTCCAAGGTGAGGCGAGAAATATGGCAAAAGATCTCGAGGTCATTAGCATACAAAGAGAAGATATAACTAGTAATTTTCTTCCGCATCATGCTAGTTATTTTTCTTTGTATGAATTTCAAACACAAGAGGCATTAGATTCTTGTTTTTCGAATTTGTTATTCGAGTTTGTGTTTTTTTTTTTTTGAATTTTTGATTCGATTGTTCCTTTTGGTTAAACCTAGAGTTATATAAGAAAATTAAATATTAGCTTTCCTTAAAAGGCTTTGTCTAGGAAATGGTGGTTGCTCCCATATCCAAGAAGGCCTAGTGCCTCGCCATGTTTAACCTGGAAGCCAATTTTAGAAATTAATATTTAATTAAATTTATAACATGAGTGGATTTGGATCAATAGTGTTAAGTTCTGCTTGCGATCCAAGTCTAAACCATTAAGAACAGATAAGTTAAATTTGGAATCAATAATGTTAAGTTCCATTTGCAATTCCTAATTTAACTTCTAAAGAACACAATAGGTTATTTAGGAAAGGTTCAACACTTATACAAAATTTATGTACAGTGGAATTGGTACGATCTTCCTAGGACTAACTAACAATTGGTATCAGATCTAGGGTTTGCCTCTGTGTGATTTGGTTTTCAAATTAATTATGCACATGTCATACATAATTTAGGCAGAATAATAGTAGGATATGCTAACTTTGTGATTGCAGGCTCCAACTATTATGGCATATAGATATTGTGTGTGATTGGACCCTTGGACATGTCAAGGACATTATTTTGTGTGTGCATGATTGTATTTAACTAATATAGCAGGAGCTATATTAGCCCTAGGTTTTTAGAATTTTATTTTTCGATCTAGATTACATGTACATTCCTTTGTGGAATATAGGATCGATATATGTAAAATTCTATATTTGTCGTGGATCGTATTCTTGCAAGGTGTGGTGCTATTGGAGGACCAGAGGCGCAGCGGAATAAGAAGCAAGATAGATGTGATGACTGGACCCGATGGCGGTGGCTAAAGATGGCAGCAGCTAGGGTTGGAGCATACTGAAGACAGTGATGGAAAAGGCCATAATAGTTGGAAAATTAATTTCCAAATTTATTACTTTTATTTACTGTGATGTATGTATGCTTGATATGCTAGCATAGGTTAAAATCCTCAATTTTAAATAACTAAGTGGGAGAGGAATTTTAATAAATTCCATGGTCTCCATTACTGGTTTGTAAGTGATGCAAACAAACTTACGCGTTGGCTCTGAGTGCCTTCCTCCATATCGGATGAGTTTGTTTGTGGATCACTAAATCAAACTTACATTTTGGATGACTATAGGAAATTAATTAAGAGCGTGTGATCTTCTCCATCGGAAGGGACACAATCTTATTAATGGACTAAGTGTCAAGTAATGATATACACTTAGGCACGTCTAATAGTAACCTTCCCATCAGATTTGTGTGACCGAAAAAAATCAACTATTAATTTTATTTGCCATAAAGTTAGGTTGACAAGAATAAAATTAATAGGTAAAACCTCCTCTAACAACTGTTTGATTTTGTATACGTCCACACTATCGTGGCATGCAAACTTCACAGTGATTTGAGGTGTTGGTTAATTTAAAATAGTATTGTTTGAGAAATCTATATTATTCTAAATTTAGAGTCTTGACCAAAGTTTTTTTTTTATTCTTAGGATGACTTTCAACCAACTAGCCATTATTCTGAAAGAGAATAGACTTACTGGTCCCAACTATATAAATTGGAAAAGAAACCTGGATATTGTCTTAACTGTTGAAAGCTATAAGTTTGTGTTGTCAGAGGTATGCCCAAATACACCTAATGGTGATTCTACCCCAGAGGAAATTGAGTATCATAAGAAATGGGTAAAAGCAAATGAGATGACATGGTGTTACATTTTGGCTTCAATGTCAAATGTATTGCAACATCAGCATCTGTAACGCCCGCCCTCCCTGCTACTAAAAGGGACGGGGCTACTTACTTACTTAACTATTCCAGGATACACAAGCATATTTAAAATTTCTTCCTAGTAATATAAAGCAGCGGAAATATCATGAAGTTATACTGGAATGTAACATAATACACTTGGTTCATATCAGACATAACAAAATAACATAGCAGGTCTTTATTTCTCTTAGCCGAGCCACTGCCACACACATTTCCTTGCCTCTCCTGCAGCTCCCTTAGATCATCCATTCCTTGCCTTTATCTGTGGTACAAGGAAAGTAAGCTATGAGCACACAGGTTCAGTAAGATCCTTTCCTACTTACAAAAACCGTATTTCATAGCATGGTCATATAAGCATATAATTAAGAAACATTATATCATTGAGACATAATCATCTAACATTATATCATGTGAACATAGCCTCCTATCATATCATATCATTAAGAAACATCATACTCTTAACATATCATAAATAAAGGCATCATGTAATATGAATCATAGAAGCATAACATATCATCAGGTCATATGAATCATAAACAAAACATCTCATAACATCATGTCCTATAAGTCATAAGAGCATAGCATAACATCTTGTCATATAATTCATAAAAACATATCATATCATGAATGAGTGCATTATGCAGAATGTCTTTTTAAAACATATGTCATGTCAAGTGCAAGATATCTTTAAACATATCTTTTAATACTTAAACATAATATCATCATCATGAGGGCCCGGCTTGTACGACATACATACATAAATGCGCGCAATCCCATGGACAGGGTAGCTAGCCCCGAACCTACTAGGGATCTAGACCCGTTCATAGTCCGTCGGCCTAGGGGCGTACTAAGGAGCCCATCCCTTTTTACTAGACCCGTTCATAGTCCGTCGGCCTAGGGGCGCTTATGGAGCCCACCCTTGGTACAAGCCATACAAAATAAAATACATGTCGTGCATATCATATCATCATAACTGTCATATCATATCATCATAATGTCGTGCTCTTGTCTTAACATGAAGAGTGCACTTAATCCCAACTTAAGGGAAGCAACTCTTAGCCATTTTCTTATCATATCATAAGGCATACATACTTGGGCACATGGCCGTCATAAAAATCATTTTCATGCCTGATTCATAAGCTTACGTAAATGAGCATGCAACATATTTGAAATCATACATGCTTGGGTACATAGTCATCATAAGAATCTTTTCGTGCATAGTTCATAAACATACATAAATAGGCATGTTACTTGTCTTATCATAAAGCATGCATACATAAGCATAAAACACATCATAAGAGTCATCATCATGCATAGTTCATAAGCATACTTAAATAAGCATATAAAGCATCATAGGAAAACATAATCATACATGGAAAACATTTACTAGCATCTCCTAATTCATATCCTAGTATGTGAGACACCTAGCAAAGTCATAATTTGGTCTCTAACCCTAATTTCATATGGTGGCCGAAAGTCACCATGCTTAGTTTTAGGTTACAACAACATATAAGCATGTGAACCTTAAATCAATTTCATGTCATAAACTATAAAGAATATCATGAGCATAGGTAGTAGGTTCTAAGCTTCCTAGGCCTTTTAACTTGGTTGTGGTCGAACCTTTAAGAGCATGAAACTAAGTTTTATACAAGCATAAGAATACCAAGCTAACTTCATATCATATCATAAGGGAAATCCATGAGCTTGCTAAGTTTAAATTTAAACTTCCTTGAACCCTAGAATATAGTCATGGCCGAAAGTTCATGAAGGGAAATAAACTTCTAAGCAATATACAAACATGAATACCTAGCCAAGTTCATGTCATATCATAAAGAAGTCTATGAGCATGTTAAATTAGGTTTTAAGCTTCATGAAACCCTAAAATCTATCATGGCCGAAACTTCATAAAAAAAGAAATAAACTTCTAAGCAACATACAAACATGAATACCTAGCCAAGTTCATATCATATCATAAAGAAGTCTATGAGCATGTTAAATTAGGTTTTAAGCTTCATGAAACCCTAAAAGCTATCATGTTCGAAACTTCAAGGAAAGGGAAAATAAATTCCAAGCAACATATAAACATGAATACCTAGCCAAGTTCTTATCATATCATAAGGGAGGCTATAAGCATGTTAGATTAGGTTCTAAGCTTCTTAGAACCCTAAATTTATCATGGCCGAATCTTTACAATGAAGAAAATAAAATTTCCAAGGAACATACAAACATGAATACTTAGTCAAGTTTATGTCATATCATAAAGAAGTCTATGAGCAAGTTAAATTAGGTTTTGAGCTTCTTAAACCCTAGATCCACCATGGCCGAAACTTCAAGGAAAAGAAATTAAATTCCAAGCAATATACAAACATGAAAACTTAGTCAAGTTCATATCTTATCATAAAGGAATCTATAAGCAAGTTAAATTAAGTTTTGAGCTTCTTGAAACCCTAGATCCATCATGGCCGAAACTTCAAGGAAAAGAAATTAAATTCCAAGCAACATACAAACATGAAAACTTAGTCAAGTTCATATCTTATCATAAAGGAATCTATAAGCAAGTTAAATTAGGTTTAGAGCTTCTTGAAACCCTAGATCCTGTTGGTTGCTACTCGGAAAACCTAGAGGTTCCACTGTACAAAAATTTTGTACAAAGGTCTGAACCTTTTCCTAGCTACCATGTGTTCTTTTAAATTAAATTTTGGATCGCCTGCGGAACTTAACACGTTTGATCCAAAACTTAATCTATTTGTTCTTTTAGGTTTTAACTTGGATCTCCTGCGGAACTTAACACGTTCGACCCAAGTCACCTTAAGTTATTAATTCCATTAAATATTAATTTCCATAATTGGTTCCCAGTACTGACGTGGCGAGGCACATGGCCTTCTTGGATATGGGAACAACCACCACCGACTAGACAAAACCTTTTATGGAAAGCTAATATTTAATTTCCTAAAATAACTTTAGGTCAACCAAAAAGAACAATCAAATCACAAGGAAAAGAAAAATAAAAGAACACAACTTCGAAAAACATATTCAAAATACTAGAATCGTAAGCCTCTTGTATTTGGTATTATTTCCATAAATAACTAGCATGATGTGGAAAGGAAAAATTACTAGTTATACCTTCTAAAAAGACCTCTTGATCTTCTATCGTATTCCTCTTCTAACCTCGGACGTTGTGTGGGCAACGATCTTCCGAGATGAGAACCACCAAGCACCTTCTTCTTCCTTGCAAGTTTCGGCCACCACAATTCTCCAAGAGAAGTAGAGGTCCGGCCACCACCACCAAGCTCCAAGGGATGCAAGAAACAAAACCACCTTTCTCTCCTTCTTCTCCTAGCTAGAACCGGCCACCATCAAGAGCTCCAAGAGAGGTTGCCGCCGGCCATAAGAAGAAGAGAAGAGGAAGAAGCTAGGGCCGACCACCAAGGAGGAAAAGAGAGGAGAAGAATAATAGAGTTGATCACCCGTGAAGGCACCTCTACCCCCTCTTTTATAATCCTTGGTCTTGACAAATAAGGAAATTTTAATAAAAAAATTCTTTAATTCTTTTGTCATAAAAAGAAAAATTATTTTAATTAAAAACAATTTTCTTCTTTTAATAATAATGGCCGACCACTTAATTCCCCAAAACAAGGAAAATTTAATTCACACAAGAATTAAAACTTCCTAATTTGTTTCTAGAAATTTATAAAAATTTCTCCAATAATTTTATCCCTTCATGATTGGTTAATAAAAAGGAAATTTTATAAATTAAAATCTTCTTTTAAACATGTGGATAATTTCCAAAAGGAAAGTTATCTCTAAAAATTAAAATCTCTTTTCAATCTACAAATAAGGAAAGATATCAAATCTTTTCTTAATCTTTTGCAGAAACTAATAAAAGAGAATATTTAATTTTTAAACTTCTCTTTTAAATTATTATCATGGTTAAAAAGGAAAGTTTTTCTTAAAAATAAAATCTCCTTTCAATCTACAAATAAGGAAAGATTTCAAATCTTTTCTTAATCTTTTGTAGAAAGCTTTAAAAGGAAAGATTTAATTTTTAAACTCTCTTTTAAAACTATGATATCCACATAAGAAATAATTTTAAAAAATCCTTTTTAATATGATGTGGCCGGCCACCTAAGCTTGGGCTCCAAGCTATTGGCCGGCCACCTTAAGGCTAACCTTTAGGCTTAGCCGGCCCTAAGCTTGAGCTTCAAGCTTAGCTTGGCCGACCCCTATTGGTTGGGTAAGAAGGTGGGTATGTGGTGGGTATAAATCTCTATATATAAGAGGCTACGATAGGGACCGAGAGGAGGAATTGGTTTTGGTCTCCCGATGAAATTAAGCTTCCCGTGTTCGCCCCGAACACACAACTTAATTCCATCAATAATAATTCATTCCACTAAAGAACTATTATTGAACTACCGCACCAATCCCAAATTACATTTTGGGCTCCTTCTTATTATGAGTGTGTTAGTCTTCCTGTGTTTAAGATGTCAAATGTCCATTAATTAAGTGAGTTACTGACAACTCATTTAATTAATATCTTAGTCCAAGAGTAGTAACACTCAACCTTATTATCATGTCGGATTAAGTCCACCTGCAGGGTTTAACATGACAATCCTTATGAGCTCCTCTTGAGGACATTCTCAACCTACATCACTAGGACACAGTTTCCTTCTATAATCAACAATACACACTATAAGTGATATCATTTCCCAACTTATCGGGCTTATTGATTCATCGAACTAAATCTCACCCATTGATAAATTAAAGAAATAAATATCAAATATATGTGCTTGTTATTATATTAGGATTAAGAGCGCACACTTCCATAATAACTGAGGTCTTTGTTTCTTTATAAAGTCAGTATAAAAGAAACGACCTCTAATGGTCCTACTCAATACACTCTAAGTGTACTAGTGTAATTATATAGTTAAGATAAACTAATACCTAATTACACTACGACCTTCCAATGGTTTGTTCCTTTCCATTATGGTCGTGAGTTACTGTTTATAATTTATAAGGTACTGATAACATGATCCTCTGTGTGTGACACCACACACCATGTTATCTACAATATAAATTAATTGAACAACTACATTTATCATAAATGTAGATATTTGACCAATGTGATTCTTATTTCTACATAAATGTTTATACCAAAAGCTAGGCTTTTAGTATACACTCTAACAATCTCCCACTTATACTAAAAGACTAAGCTGCCATACATCTGATTCCCAACCCTTCAACATGCCCATCAAAAGCTCTTGCCTTAAGGACCTTAGTGAAAAGATCTATAGATCATCACCTGATGCATTCTAGGCAGCAACAACTTCTCCTCGTTTATACGATTTCTCGTATTGGGTGGTACTTGCGCTCTATTGTGTTTACTTATGGTTTCTTG
Organism: Zingiber officinale; assembly: GCF_018446385.1. Lineage (NCBI taxonomy): Eukaryota > Viridiplantae > Streptophyta > Magnoliopsida > Zingiberales > Zingiberaceae > Zingiber > Zingiber officinale. The sequence goes on from NC_056006.1 coordinate 74,108,029, forward strand.
AGTTTGCTACTGCACCAACATTATTACAATAAATTGTAACAATCTTTGGACAAACCAGAAATCATATCTAAGTCTATCTTGAGGTTATTGAGTCATTCAGCTTTTATGGCTACCTCAGAGGCTTGCCATATACTAAGCTTCTATGGTGGAGTCCAGAAAAACACCTATGCTTATCACTCTTCCATAGTTATGACTTTACCTCCTAAAGAAAACACAAAACCCCGAGGTTGACTTATTATTATCCCTATCCGATTGGAAGCCAAAATCCATGTAACCCATAGGGACCAAATTAACTGCCTTGTAAGCTAGCATATAATCTCTAGCGCCTCTAAGGTACTTTAATATATGCTTTACTGCAGTCCAATGTCCTTGTCTAGGGTTACTTTGATATCTGCTAACTATGCCCTTGGCAAAACAGATTTCTGATCTCGTGCATAGCATACATTAGGCTTCCGATAGCCGAAGCATAAAGAACTGCCTTTATTTCCTTTATCTCCTTTGATGTCTATAGAGACATATCTTTAGATAAAGTTACTCCATCCTAAAAAGGTAAGAAACCTTTCTTGGAGTTTTGCATGCTTAAAACGAGCAAGGATTTTTTCGATGTATGAAGCTTGGGATAAGTAAAATATTCTTTTCTTGTGATCCCTTATTACTTTGATCTCAAGAATATATATATTCTCCCAAGTCCTTTATATCGAATTATTTGGACAATCATACCCCTACTTCTGACAACATTTTGATATTGTTTCCAACTACCAAAAATGCTATCTACGTATAGTACAAGAAATACCACCACGTTTCCATCACACCTTTTGTATACACAAGACTTATCCGTTTACTCAATAAATCCAAAGGTCTGGATTACTTTGATAAACCGGATATTCCAAGACCTTGAAGCTTTGCCTGAGTCCATAGACTGACTAAGCTTGCACACAAGATGCTCTTAGCCCTTTGCAATGAACCCTTTTGGTTGCTTTATATGGATGCTTTCATCAAGACTTCCATTAAGGAATGTTGTCTTGACATCCACTTGCCAAATAGATAAAAGAATCCGGATAGACTTAAGCATGGCTACCAGTGAAAAAGTTTCCTTTTTCATCAAGCCTTGCTTTGAAAGTTACCACCTTCCTTTCTATCCCTCTTTTCCTATTATAGACCTTTTAACACCCAAAAGCTTTTACACCATTTGGTGGTTCCACAAGCTTCCAGATTTTATTAGAATACATATATTCTAATTCTATTATTCATTACTCTTTGCCAAGATGTTGCATCTTTATCTTGGAGTGTTTCGTCATATGTCCGGAGATCAGGTTCATGTCCTCCAGGGATCGAGTCCAAAAACTCTCCCAAAACATGAATCTTTTTAGGTTGCCTAACAACCCTCCCACTACGACAAGGCACTTTCTGCAATTGTGTATCATTTGTGATACGTGTTGCAGTTTCCTTGTGGTATCTCATCTTGTACAGTTGGTACTAGATTAGACATGCCTTTTATTATTTCCTTAAGAACAAATTTTCTTATAGGCACATGGTTTATTACATAGTCCTTTTCTAAAAATCGGTCATTGATGCTAACAATAACCTTCTGATTTTTAAGACTATAAACCTACTTTCATTTCACTAGGATAACCCACAAACAAGTGAATTCCTGTCCAACTTATCATTGTCTCTCTTCTGCATATGTGATGGACTACCCGAATCCGAATATGCTTCGAAATAGGCTTATGCCTATTTAGCAATTCTATATGAGTAGAGAGTTCTGACTTTAGAAGGTACTATATTCACTCCTGTTTCTAGAGTATATCCTTAAAATGATAACTCATCAATCTACTTATTTCCATAAGAGTCCTATACCTTCCTTTTCCTACACCATTCTGTTGGGGTGTACCAGGTGCAGTTAGTTGGGATTGAATCCCTACTTCTGATAAATGACTCCTAAATTCTCCCAAGAGGTACTTGCCACTACGATCTTACCGTAGTGTCTTGATACTTTTACTTTGCCGTTTCTCCACATCAGCCTCGTATTCTTTGAACTAATCAAAGCACTTAGACTTGCGGCACATCAAGTAAATATATCCGTATCTCAAATAGTTGTCTATAAAATAGATGAAATATTTGAAACAACCTCTTGCATGGATGCTCATAGGATCACACAAATCAAAATGAACCAATTCCAATATATCTTTGATTCCTTACCCCTTAGACTTAAAAGCTTCTTGGTTATTTTTCCTTCCAAGTAAGACTCGTAGGTTGGAAAGATTTCCACTACTAATGAACCCAAAAGTTCATCAGCTACCAAGGAATTCTACTCGAGTTAATATAACCTAGCCTTAGAAGCCAAAGATATAATTGGTTCATTTTCGAAAGTTACTTTCTCTTAAAGTTAGAAGATGTGTTACTAATCTCCATTTGTTGCATCGTGAGAGTTATTGGATTTATAAATTGTCAACCAACGTACCAGAACAGATAACTTCCCTCTTTTCCTTAATAACAACTTTGTTATTTAAAAGAGGCAGAATATCAAGTTCTTTGAATAGTTTAGAAACTGAAAACTAGTTCTTTCTAAACTTGGTGCGTAAAGACAATTACTAAAAAATCCATATTTTATTCTTATCAAAAGATAAACATCTCCCACTGCAACAGCTACCATTTTTACAGTAGTGCCAATGTAGACGGTGTTTTAATTTTCATTTAGTTGCTAGATTTCCTGGAACCCTGCAATGAATTACGGACATGATTAATGGCATCTGTATCTACACTCCAGGTTCTGGTAGATAACACCACTAAACATGTTTCAACTAATGAATTAAATACACCTATATTGTTCTTAGTTCTAAGAAGACAGTCTACCTTAATGTCCAAGTCCTATTTCCAATCATTACAATTGGGATTGCTAAGTCTTTCTTATAGTATGACTACTAGGGGATTGACAAACATTTTAAATCCTAAGAATCACAAAAATATTTGGTCAAGATCAACTCCTTAAAATCTCCATGAATTTTGTGTATACAAAATCGAAGAGGAGATTTTATTCATTAATTTTATTATCTCGTCACTTTACTTTATGACGAATAAAATTAATAGTTGATCTGTCTTTGATCAAATATTTGGTCAAAAACTCTTTGAATTAAAAATAACATTGATTCCTCAAACAATATTATTTAAATTCACCAACACCTCAAACACCGTGAATTTTGCATGCCACGTTAGTGTGGACGTATACAAAATCAACATTTGTAAGAGGAGGGTTTTACCCATTAACTATCTTGTCAACGTAACTTTATGACAAATAAAATTATCTCAAACACCGTTAATTTTGTATGCCACGTTAGTGTGGACGTATACAAAATCAATCATTTGTAAGAGGGGTTTTAACCCTTTAATTTTATTATCTTGTCAACCTAGTTTTATGACAAATTAATAGTTGGTTTCATTTGGTCACACAAATAATAACACCGGTGGAGAGGATACTATTAGATGTGTCTAAGTGTATACCATTACTTGACACTAAGTCCATTAATAAGATTATGCCCCTTCCGTTGGGGAAGATCACACGCTCTTAATTAACTTCCTATAGTCATCCAAAAATGGAAGTCTGTTCTAGTGATCTGCAAACTAGCTCATCCGTTATGGAGGAAGGCACTCAGAGCCAACGCGCAAGCTTGTTTGCATCACTTACAAACCAGTAATGGAGACCATGGGATTTACTTAAAAATCCCTCTCCCACTTAGTTATTTATTAATGAGGAATTTTAACTATGCTAGCCTACTAAACTTGTAAACTAACATGCACACACAGCACAATATAAAAGCAATAAATAGAAAATCTAATTTTCAACTATTATGGCTTTTATCTCTAGTTGTCCTCCGTGTGTTGTCATCCCAAACTGCTGCCATATTTGGCCACCGCCACCGGGTCTAGCTGTCGCATCCATCTTGCTCCTAGTTCCGCTGCGCCTCTGGTCCTTAGAAGGTTCCACGCTTTACAAGATTTGATCCGCGACATAAATAGAATTTTACATTTTTGATCCTATATTCCATAAAAGGAATGTACATGTATCTAGATCAAAAATAAAATCCTAATAAAACTAAATACAGCTCCTGCTGTATTTTAATACAATCATGCACACACATATAAATGCCCTTGACATGCCCAAGGGTCCAATTACACACATAATAACTAAAAGCCATAATAGTAGGATCCTGCATCCACAAAGTTAGCACATCCTACTATTATCCTGCCTAAATTATGTATGACATGTGCATAATTAAACTAATACCAAATACACAGAGGCAAAACCCTAGCTCTGATACCAATTGTTGGTTGCTACTCGGAAAACCTAGAGGTTCCACTGTACAAAAATTTTGTACAAAGGTCTGAACCTTTTCCTAGCTACCATGTGTTCTTTTAAATTAAATTTTGGATCGCCTGCGGAACTTAACACGTTTGATCCAAAACTTAATCTATTTGTTCTTTTAGGTTTTAACTTGGATCTCCTGCGGAACTTAACACGTTCGACCCAAGTCACCTTAAGTTATTAATTCCATTAAATATTAATTTCCATAATTGGTTCCCAGTACTGACGTGGCGAGGCACATGGCCTTCTTGGATATGGGAACAACCACCACCGACTAGACAAAACCTTTTATGGAAAGCTAATATTTAATTTCCTAAAATAACTTTAGGTCAACCAAAAAGAACAATCAAATCACAAGGAAAAGAAAAATAAAAGAACACAACTTCGAAAAACATATTCAAAATACTAGAATCGTAAGCCTCTTGTATTTGGTATTATTTCCATAAATAACTAGCATGATGTGGAAAGGAAAAATTACTAGTTATACCTTCTAAAAAGACCTCTTGATCTTCTATCGTATTCCTCTTCTAACCTCGGACGTTGTGTGGGCAACGATCTTCCGAGATGAGAACCACCAAGCACCTTCTTCTTCCTTGCAAGTTTCGGCCACCACAATTCTCCAAGAGAAGTAGAGGTCCGGCCACCACCACCAAGCTCCAAGGGATGCAAGAAACAAAACCACCTTTCTCTCCTTCTTCTCCTAGCTAGAACCGGCCACCATCAAGAGCTCCAAGAGAGGTTGCCGCCGGCCATAAGAAGAAGAGAAGAGGAAGAAGCTAGGGCCGGCCACCAAGGAGGAAAAGAGAGGAGAAGAATAATAGAGTTGATCACCTGTGAAGGCACCTCTACCCCCTCTTTTATAATCCTTGGTCTTGACAAATAAGGAAATTTTAATAAAAAAAATTCCTTAATTCTTTTGTCATAAAAAAGAAAAATTATTTTAATTAAAAAACAATTTTCTTCTTTTAATAATAATGGCCGGCCACTTCTAATTCCCAAAACAAGGAAAATTTAATTCACACAAGAATTAAAACTTCCTAATTTGTTTCTAGAAATTTATAAAAATTTCTCCAATAATTTTTATCCCTTCATGATTGGTTAATAAAAAGGAAATTTTATAAATTAAAATTCTTCTTTTAATCATGTGGATAATTTCCAAAAGGAAAGTTATCTCTAAAAATTAAAATCTCTTTTCAATCTACAAATAAGGAAAGATATCAAATCTTTTCTTAATCTTTTGTAGAAACTAATAAAAGAGAATATTTAATTTTAAACTTCTCTTTAAATTATTATCATGGTTAAAAAGGAAAGTTTTTCTTAAAATAAAATCTCCTTTCAATCTACAAATAAGGAAAGATTTCAAATCTTTTCTTAATCTTTGTAGAAAGCTTTAAAAGGAAAGATTTAATTTTTAAACTCTCTTTTAAAACTATGATATCCACATAAGAAATAATTTTTAAAAAATCCTTTTAATATGATGTGGCCGACCACCTAAGCTTGGGCTCCAAGCTATTGGCCGGCCGACCCTAAGCTTGAGCTTCAAGCTTAGCTTGGCCGGCCCCTATTGGTTGGGTAAGAAGGTGGGTATGTGGTGGGTATAAATCTCTATATACAAGAGGCTACGATAGGGACCGAGAGGAGGAATTGGTTTTGGTCTCCCGATGAAATTAAGCTTCCCGTGTTCGCCCCGAACACACAACTTAATTCCATCAATAATAATTTATTCCACTAAAGAACTATTACCGCACTAATCCCAAATTACATTTTGGGCTCCTTCTTATTATGAGTGTGTTAGTCTCCCTGTGTTTAAGATGTCAAATGTCCATTAATTAAGTGAGTTACTGACAACTCATTTAATTAATATCTTAGTCCAAGAGTAGTACCACTCAACCTTATTATCATGTCGGACTAAGTCCACCTGCAGGGTTTAACATGACAATCCTTATGAGCTCCTCTTGAGGACATTCTCAACCTACATCACTAGGACACAGTTTCCTTCTATAATCAACAATACACACTATAAGTGATATCATTTCCCAACTTATCGGGCTTATTGATTCATCGAACTAAATCTCACCCATTGATAAATTAAAGAAATAAATATCAAATATATGTGCTTGTTATTATATTAGGATTAAGAGCGCACACTTCCATAATAACTGAGGTCTTTGTTTCTTTATAAAGTCAGTATAAAAGAAACGACCTCAAATGGTCCTACTCAATACACTCTAAGTGTACTAGTGTAATTATATAGTTAAGATAAACTAATACCTAATTACACTACGACCTTCCAATGGTTTGTTCCTTTCCATTATGGTCGTGAGTTACTGTTTATAATTTATAAGGTACTGATAACATGATCCTCTGTGTGTGACACCACACACCATGTTATCTACAATATAAATTAATTGAACAACTACATTTATCATAAATGTAGACATTTGACCAATGTGATTCTTATTTCTAGATAAATGTTTATACCAAAAGCTAGGCTTTTAGTATACACTCTAACAGATCCATCATGCCCGAAACTTCAAGGAAAAGAAATTAAATTCCAAGCAACATATAGACATGAATACCTAGCCAAGTTCTTATCATATCATAAGGGAGTCTATAAGCATGTTAGATTAGATTTTTACGCTTCTTAAATCCCTAAAATATTCATGGCCGAAACATATAAAGAAGAAGATCATGCTTTAAACAACATCCAACATAAATCTTTAACTAAGTTCATATCATAACATAATGAGATCCATGAGCATAGGTTTCTTTCTTTTATTTTTATTTTTAATGGTCACGGTGAGGAGGAGGGAGGAGGAAGTGGAGAAAATGAAATCTCTTCTTTAATTTCCCCTTTTATTCTTCATGAGAGGAGGAAGGGAAAATGCACTTTTCCTTCTCCTTTCTTTTACTCCTCCTTAATGAAAAGAGGAAGCAAGAATCCTCTTTTCTTTTGAGAGGAAGAAGGCAACTCTAACTTCTCCTTCTAAATGAAAGGAGATCTTTTCTTACTCTTAATTATATTGTCACTTCTCTCTCTAACAATATCTTCTCTTGGTCTATTGGTTAACACATACATGTATCTAGTAAGAGATCCAAGGTTCAAAACCTTGGTCATCTCTTTTTGGTTCTATTTTTATTATTTTTTGCAAATTTACACATAAGGCCTATTTTTCTTCATGATAAAAATATCTAAAATCTTGCTAAGTACCCTATGGGTGTTACAGTCCCCCATACCTCATAAAAGTTTATCCTCGAACTTAAAATAGTTCCGGGTGCTACGGTGGCCTACGACTTCCGGCTGAGTGCATCAGCCACTTTGTTCGCTTTTCCCGGATGATAAAAGATCTCGCAGTCATAGTCCTTGACTAACTCAAGTCATCTTCGTTGTCTCATGTTCAGGTCCTTCTATGTGAAGAAGTATTTCAGACTTTGGTGATCTGTATAGATCTTACACTGTGCTCCATATAGATAATGTCTCCATATCTTAAGAGCAAAGACCACGGCTGCTAGTTCTAAATCGTGTGTGGGATAATTTTTCTCGTGTTCCTTGAGTTGCCTGGAGGTATAGGCAATGACTTTGCCATTCTGCATGAGTACAGCTCTGAGTCCTGATTTAGAAGCGTCGCTGTACATATCAAATCCTTCGTTGCCTTCCGGAAGAGTAAGAATTGGAGCACTGGTCAGTCTCCTTTTCAGTTCTGTGAAACTCTTCTCGCAGTCATCTGTCCATTCGTACTTCTTATTTTTCTGAGTGAGGGCTATCATCGATGCTACGATTCTGGAGAAACCCTCTACAAACTTCCGGTAATAACCTGCTAGTCCGAGGAAACTCCTGATTTCGCTGGCATTTCTTGGCCTATTCCAGTTACTGACAGCTTCAATCTTGATTGGGTCTACCATTACTCTATCCCTAGAGATAACATGACCCAAAAACGATATTTGGTCAAGCCAAAATTCACATTTGGAGAATTTTGCATACAGTTGCTTTTCCCGAAGAATTTGTAATACTATTTCCAGGTGTTTGGCATGCTCTTCCTGGGTTCTCGAATAAATGAGAATATCATCGATAAAAATGATCACAAATTTGTCGAGATATATTGAGAACACCCGGTTCATCAGGTCTATGAATAGAGCAGGAGCATTTGTCACTCCGAAGGGCATTACTACGAACTCATAATGTCCGTATCTTATCCGGAAAGTCGTTTTCGGTATATCATCTTGTTTCACCTTTACTTGATGATAGCCAGATCTCAAATCAATCTTAGAGAAAACAGTGGCCCCCTTCAACTGGTCGAACAGATCGTCAATCCGTGGTAAGGCATATCTGTTCTTGATTGTAACTTTATTTAGCGCTCGATAATCTATGCACATTCGTATAGACCCATCTTTCTTTTTAACAAACAGTACCGGTGCTCCCCATGGTGAGTGACTAGGGCGGATAAGTCCCTTGTCGAGTAACTCCCGTAGCTATTTTTGAAGTTCCTCCAATTCAGCCGACGCCATACGGTAAGGTGCTTTAGAGATCGGCTGTGTACCAGGAATTAATTCGATCTCAAACTCGATTTCTCGGTCAGGTGCTAACCCTGGTAGTTCATCAGGAAATACCTCTGGGTAATTGCATACGACTTTGACATCTTCCATGAGCTAGAAACCCAGTGCATCCATTGTCTAACATCTTCTATGCCTTTAGAGCTGATAAAAACATTTTAACTTCTTTCTTGGTTTCCCCAATAAATTCGAAGGTCGGTTCTGCTTCAGGCCAGAAAATTACTTTTCTTTTTCGGCACTCTATTGAAGCCCCGTATTTACTCAGGAAGTCCATGCCCAGTATAATATCATAATCCTGCATGTCAAGCACTATCAGATTACAGTAGAGTTCTCTGTCTGCGATTCTGACGGGTGCGGCTCGCAGTATATGGGTGGATGGCATCACATCTCCCGAAGGTAACGTCGTTAAGAATTTGTAATCCAAGGTTTGGGGTGGCATGTCTATCTTTCCCGTGAAAGGTGTAGAAATAAATGAGTGTGTTGCCCCAGTATCAAATAGTATGGTAGCATACTGATTGAAAACAATTATCTGACCTGTGACGACCGTAGAAGCATTGGTCGCATCCTCCTTGGTGATGGAGAAAATTCTAGCATTCGTCGCTACTGGCGGAGCTTCCAGTCTCCCTTGGCTTATCTGCGGGCCTTCTATCGCAGCTTGCATCAGGTGTAGCTGTGGGGGAGCACCTCTGTTCTGAACCTGCGGAGGGGTAGGTGTCTGGATCTGTGTAGGACAGTTTCTGGCCATATGTCCTTCCATTCCACAGCTGTAACATCTATTTGTACCTATACGGCATATTCCCGGGTGTTTCTTCCCGCAGGTGGTACACTGAGGAAACGTGAGCTGCTTGCTTGCTGGACCACTCTTGGAATCATTCCATTGCTTCCTCTTGTCACTGTGATTTCCTTTCCAGCTGGTTCGGGTACTTTGTGATTTCTGTCCTCCCGACTGAGTTTGATTCTTACCCTCATTCATCGCCTTTTGATAGTGTTCCGTGATCAGAGCGCTACTGATTAATTCTTCGGCGGTCTGCGGTCTATTAACTCCGCCGGCCACGTTCAGGGCTATCTCAGGTCTGAGCATCTTCAGCATAAGTCTGACCCTTTCTCTCTCCGTGCTGACCAACTCTGGGCACAGACGTGCTAGGCGGTTGAATTTCTTAACAGCTTCATTGACCGATAGATCACCTTGCCGAAACTCGGTGAACTCATCATAGTGTTTATTTGTGACTCGCATATGGAAAAATTCTTCGAAAAATTCCGTCTCGAAGTCTGTCCATCTCATCTGATTTATCTGTCGATTTGCTTTGACTCGGTCCCACCACATTCTGGCATCGCCCGTAAGGCAGAACGATGCGCACTTGACTTTCTCGTGCTCAGGCCAATCCAGTAACTCCACTATGCTCTCCACAGTCTTGAACCAGGCCTATGCATCCCATGGTTCACAGTTACCGGAGAAAGCTTCCGGCTTCAGTCTCTGCCACTGAATCAAATATGCCGGTGGTACTGGTACAGCTGTAGGTATTACTGGTACTACGTTCTGGTGTCCTGGCGGGGTAGCAGGATTCCCCTGTTGGTTCAGCAGAGCAGTGATCATCTGCTATTGTTCCGTAACCTGACGCTGGAGCTCGGTAACTACATGCATCAAATCAGGTGGAGGTGCTGTCTCATCCGCTCTGGTATTACGTCTTCTAGCCATCCTTATCTTCATTAATGACAATAGAGCTAGCGTAAGTTATTATCATTTCTAACTAGACTAACGAAAGGTTATCATCATCTCTAACTATTTGTAAGGTTGTTTTATTATCATCCCTAACCTACCATCATGCAACCTAAACTAAAACTGTGACTTAAAAGAATAAAGTAAGCATGCATACTACTAAAGCATCATAAATAAAATAAATAAATAAATAAATAAAATATACTAAGCATAAGCATCATAGAAGAAATATACTAAGCATAGAAATTCTTACTTAGAACGGCAGAAAGAGACTCGATGTGTGTGCAGTGGGAAGGCTAACTTGGCTCTGATACCAAACTGTAACGCCCGCCCTCCCTGCTACTAAAAGGGACGGGGCTACTTACTTACTTAACTATTCCAGGATACACAAGAATATTTAAAATTTCTTTCTAGTAATATAAAGCAGCAAAAATGTCATGAAGTTATACTGGAATGTAACATAATACACTTGGTTCATATCAGACATAACAAAATAACATAGCAGGTCTTTATTTGTCTTAGCCGAGCCACTGCCACACACATTTCCTTGCCTCTCCTGCGGCTCCCTTAGAGCATCCATTCCTTGCCTTTATCTGTGGTACAAGGAAAGTAAGCTATGAGCACACAGGCACAGTAAGATCCTTTCCTACTCACAAAAACTATATTTCATAGCATGGTCATATAAGCATATAATAATGGAGACATAATCATCTAACATTATATCATGTGAACATAGCCTCCTATCATATCATATCATTAAGAAACATCATACTCTTAACATATCATAAATAAAGGCATCATGTAATATGAATCATAGAAGCATAACATATCATCAGGTCATATGAATCATAAACAAAACATCTCATAACATCATGTCCTATAAGTCATAAGAGCATAGCATAAAATCATGTCATATAATTCATAAAAACATATCATATCATGAATGAGTGCATTATGCAGAATGTCTTTTTAAAACATATGTCATGTCAAGTGCAAGATGTCTTTAAACATATCTTTTAATACTTAAACATAATATCATCATCATGAGGGCCCGGCTTGTACCACATACATACATACATGCGCGCAATCCCTAGGACAGGGTAGCTAGCCCCAAACCTACTAGGGATCTAGACCCGTTCATAGTCCGTCGGCCTAGGGGCGTACTAAGGAGCTCATCCCTTTTTACTAGACCCGTTCATAGTCCGTCGACCTAGGGGCGCTTATGGAGCCCACCCTTGGTACAAGCCATACAAAATAAAATACATGTCGTGCATATCATATCATCATAACTGTCATATCATATCATCATAATGTCGTGCTCTTGTCTTAACATGAAGAGTGCTCTTAATCCCAACTTAAGGGAAGCAACTCTTAGCCATTTTCTTATCATATCATAAGGCATACATACTTGGGCACATGGCCGTCATAAAAATCATTTTCATGCCTGATTCATAAGCTTACGTAAATGAGCATGCAACATATTTGAAATCATATATGCTTGGGTACATAGTCATCATAAGAATCTTTTCATGCATAGTTCATAAACATACATAAATAGGCATGTTACTTGTCTTATCATAAAGCATGCATACTTAAGCATAAAACACATCATAAGAGTCATCATCATGCATAGTTCATAAGCATACTTAAATAAGCATATAAAGCATCATAGGAAAACATAATCATACATGGAAAACATTTACTAGCATCTCCTAATTCATATCCTAGTATGTGAGACACCTAGCAAAGTCATAATTTGGTCTCTAACCCTAATTTCATATGGTGGCCGAAAGTCACCATGCTTAGTTTTAGGTTACAACAACATATAAGCATGTGAACCTTAAATCAATTTCATGTCATAAACTATAAAGAATATCATGAGCATAGGTAGTAGGTTCTAAGCTTCCTAGGCCTTTTAACTTGGTTGTGGTCGAACCTTTAAGAGCATGAAACTAAGTTTTATACAAGCATAAGAATACCAAGCTAACTTCATATCATATCATAAGGGAAATCCATGAGCTTGCTAAGTTTAAATTTAAACTTCCTTGAACCCTAGAATATAGTCATGGCCGAAAGTTCATGAAGGGAAATAAACTTCTAAGCAACATACAAACATGAATACCTAGCCAAGTTCATGTCATATCATAAAGAAGTCTATGAGTATGTTAAATTAGGTTTTAAGCTTCATGAAACCCTAAAATCTATCATGGCCGAAACTTCATAAAAAAAGAAATAAACTTCTAAGCAACATACAAACATGAATACCTAGCCAAGTTCATATCATATCATAAAGAAGTCTATAAGCATATTAAATTAGGTTTTAAGCTTCATGAAACCCTAAAATCTATCATGTCCGAAACTTCAAGGAAAGGGAAAATAAATTCCAAACAACATACAAACATGAATACCTAGCCAAGTTCTTATCATATCATAAGGGAGTCTATAAGCATGTTAGATTAGGTTCTAAGCTTCTTGGAACCCTAAATTTATCATGGCCGAATCTTTACAATGAAGGAAATAAAATTTCCAAGCAACATACAAACATGAATACTTAGTCAAGTTTATGTCATATCATAAAGAAGTCTATGAGCAAGTTAAATTAGGTTTTGAGCTTCTTGAAACCCTAGATCCATCATGGCCGAAACTTCAAGGAAAAGAAATTAAATTCCAAGCAACATACAAACATGAAAACTTAGTCAAGTTCATATCTTATCATAAAGGAATCTATAAGCAAGTTAAATTAAGTTTTGAGCTTCTTGAAACCCTAGATCCATCATGGCCGAAACTTCAAGGAAAAGAATTAAATTCCAAGCAACATACAAACATGAAAACTTAGTCAAGTTCATATCTTATCATAAAGGAATCTATAAGCAAGTTAAATTAGGTTTAGAGCTTCTTGAAACCCTAGATCCATCATGCCCAAAACTTAAAGGAAAATAAATTAAATTCCAAGCAACATATAGACATGAATACCTAGCCAAGTTCTTATCATATCATAAGGAGTCTATAAGCATGTTAAATTAGATTTTTACGCTTCTTAAAGCCCTAAAATATTCATGGCCGAAACATATAAAGAAGAAGATCATGCTTTAAACAACATCCAACATAAATCTTTAACTAAGTTCATATCATAACATAATGAGATCCATGAGCATAGGTTTCTTTCTTTTATTTTTATTTTTAAGCATTCTAACCTCACGAAAATTTCGTAAGCGACTTGTACCACAAGTGAGGGGATACTTACCTCCTTGTGTTTGATTTCCTTAGAGAAGTAATCTTGATTGTGGAGCCTTCCTAAAGAGGAGTCCTCCTTTGTTTTTGGATTTCGGCAATGGAGGTGGGGAGAGGGCTTGGTCACGATGAGGAGAAGGAGGGAGGAGGAAGAGGAGAAAATGAAATCTCTTATTTAATTTCCCCTTTTATTCTTCATGAGAGGAGGAAGGGAAAATGCACTTTTCCTTCTCCTTTCTTTTACTCCTCCTTAATGAAAAGAGGAAGCAAGAATCCTCTTTTCTTTTGAGAGGAAGAAGGCAACTCTAACTTCTCCTTCTAAATGAAAGAAGCTTTTTTCTTACTCTTAACTATATTGTCACTTCTCTCTCTAACAATATCTTCTCTTGGTCTATTGGTTAACACATACATGTATCTAGTAAGAGATCTAAGGTTCAAAACCTTGGTCATCTCTTTTTGGTTCTATTTTTATTATTTTTTTACAAATTTACACATAAGGCCTATTTTTATTCATGATAAAAATATCTAAAATCTTGCTAAGTACCCTATGGGTGTTACAGTCCCCCATACCTCATAAAAGTTCATCCTCAAACTTAAAATAGTTCCGGGTGCTACGGTGGCCTACGACTTCCGGCTGAGTGCATCAGCCACTTTGTTCGCTTTTTCCTGATGATAAAAGATCTCGCAGTCATAGTCCTTGACTAGCTCAAGCCATCTTCGTTGTCTCATGTTCAACTTCACAAATTTTGAATTTTGGTGCAGTAATTGTGTAATTTTACTTCTGAATAATTTGGCTTGGTCAAAGTATTTATTATTGTATTACTTCATCGTAGTATAGAAGCAATAGAGCATATTTTACTACAATAAAAAATTTAATGTAGCGAAGTAATTTATACGAAATACTTTCACAAATTTGATCATTAGTGAAGTAAATAGTTTCTTTAACTACGTCATTATTTAAATTTATCGAAGTCTTTTGTGTTGTATCACTTCATCAGTTATTTATAGTGTCAAAGTAATTGACCATATTTTACTATAATATAATTTTAATTGACAAAAATATATACTATAATATTTTACTCCAATATAATATTTTTCAGCACCAAAATTAAACAAATATATCATAAACATGTATCAAATACAATCCAAAAGTGTATTCATAAAAGATATATTTAATCATAACACAAAAGTAGAGTTGGGGTTTTATACAATCCAAAAGTGTATTTTTCCCTATTATTTCTTGCAGTTTTAAAGTAGAGTTGGGGTTTTACACATCCTCCCATACCTCTAACCCGTCCATAGTGTTCTCGATTTCCTAAAGCAGTGGTTAACAGATCATTCATCCCAGAAGATTTGAACTCTCTTTTGACTTTCTTTTCCATTAAGTCATCCTACAATATGAGATATAATAAATCAATCCAAAAATTCCAATATTATTTAGCTAGGCAATATGACAAGTAGATAAAAAAATATTTACAATTTTTGCAACAACTTCTGCTATCTCCATATTTGTTATGTTGCCAGATTTATCCTCGCGGACTTTACGCTAAAGCATCGATCTATCAGCTTCCTCATTTCCAGCAATTAATTTTTTTCTTCCTCTACAATTCCAAAAATGATCAGTTACATAATATTAAATACTTGCTTGAAATGATAAGTATAATTGCATGGTAGCTTACCAATTCAACCTCTAAGCCGATGTAATTTTTGCGAGACAATCTGTGATGATATTTATAATGCATCGTTTGTTCTTTTTGCTTTCATGAATAACCTATATAGAAGATACATTCATAAACACCTATATGCATTATATATATAGCAGACATGTAACCAAACAATTAAACTATATTCGTTCTTCCATACAACATGTAATACAACGTGTAAGCAACATGTAAATTATCCAGCTGTACACATAATGTATAATACAACGTGTAAGCAAAAGTATAAACAACATCATACTTTAAAAGTATTGCATTACATAATCATTAATACAACGTGTAAGCACTTGAATAATTATAAGTGTAAGCACTTGAAAAACCAAAATGCAATTTTTGAAAAACACTGCTTGCAGTTTTGTGGTAACACATGTAAAGTAATACTCGGTAAGCACTTGAAAAACACCATTCTGTATAATACAATGTGTAAATGTAGGAACTTGCAAATGCAAAAGTACAAACAACACCATACTTTAAAAGACAACAAGTTTAATAAGCAAAATTTGCCTATAAGATATTTCAAAGATTTTCAGCTAACACCATATGAGTGCGTACCTCCCATGATGGATGAAGTCTAAAGTTGTCAAGAAAAAGACTAAACAAGCAAGCACCAAAACTCCCGTCAAGGATTCTAAAGTTGTCAAAAAAAAAAAGACTAAATAAGCAATGACCAAAACTCCCGTCAAGGATTCTAAGGCTCCTGAGACTAAAAAATAGGATAGTAGTAAAAAGAATACGGGACAGTCTACAATAATGTCTGTGAATGGTTTGAATGCCGCTGGAAGAGTGCTCAGTACAGTGGGTGGATCTCTTGAAACTAATTCTACTTATCAGAAATCTTAAAATAAAGCAAAGCGTCAAAAAAATTTCACACCTCTTTATCCACCTTCAGGAAAATCAGTTGTGGTTGTTGAGTCTGTCACTAAGGCAAAAGTAATCCAAAAGTATCTTTGGGAGTCATACGAAGTGTTGCCTAGTTACGGCCATGTGAGAGATTTAGCTGCCAGATCCAGATTAGTTAGGCCTGATGATGATTTCAGCATGGTCTGGGAGGTACCTGTTGTTGCATGGACTCATCTTAAGAGTATTAAAGTAGCACTAAATGGGTCAGATTTCTGCTTTTTTTTTTCATGCATTCTACTTTGTTTTCCTTTTTATTGTAGATATGTAGCATTTCCTCAATTGAAGCTGACTTTGATGTTTTGGAAATTAATGAAAGTATTTTGTATCTACAACTGTATTGGTTATCTAAAGCTAACATGACTTTATAGTAACAAACAATAGAAACCCATGTTGCTTTGGTAGAAAGCTCCAATTATACATCGTCTCAATTAACACATAATCCCCGAAGATTTATTAACTACAATTGCTGGTAAATAGTGAATGTTGAAAATAGGGTGTCAAATGAAAGTATAAGATTATCTATTCAATTGAAAGAAGACAATTCATATTAGGCTGCTAATTTGTGAAATATATGGTTCTGTTTTTGATCATATATTATTTGTTTTCACTCATCTTAGCTCATTTTTTCTCATATACTTGTGGTTTGTTTAGTTTCTATCTCCCTATTTATGTCACTTCTTGATGCTATCAAATCCATTTGTTGATGTAATAATTCTTCTAAATCTCTCTACTACTTTTGCAATTCACTTTAGAAGCTTAATACTCATCTACTTGTTATGTGATTAATCCGTTACAAGTTTTGTAATGTGATTAAGCTGTGGGGGAAACCTTTGTGAGTGATCCAACCTTGTTCTCAAGATAAGATATTTTATTTGTTTGTTTATTTTTTTTTTCACAATCATTATTCTACTTTTGTGGTAAAGTTTTCATGGCTTTAATTATTTTTTCTCTTATGTTAATTTTGATTTTTAGAGCTGAAAACCTGACACTTGCATCTAATCCTGATCATGAAGGAGAGGCAATTGCTTGGCATATAAATGAGAGGTTACAGCAGCAAGATGCCTTGAATGAAGATATCACTGTCGCAAGGGTTGTTTTCCATGAAATAATAGAATCTTCTATTAAGAAATCATTATAGACCCCAAGCAAGATGCCTTAATTTATATGTATAATTATTATCTTGCTCCATCAGGTTTTAGTTCATGATTCATGTCAAAAAAAAAATACCAATAAACTAGAGAATAACACTTGCCTCTTAGGATCAGTTAGAGACAATTGGTTAGAAACAACGCAACAGAGATGAAAGGAAAAGAAATCTAACGACAAGGCAGAGAGGAAAGGCAAGAAGGGGTCAGAGAGGGAACAAACCTAGAGTTGTAGAAAACTTGAAGGGCGGCTGCCAGGTAAAGTAGATTTGTCACTGGGGGAGTCAAAGGTCGCCAGGTGAAGTCGATTGTTTGCGTCGGGTGAAAAAGAAGCAGAGGGCGCAAGTCGAAAAAACACGAAGAAGACCTAAAGGGCGCACAACAAAAAAACAATAGTTAGGATCGGTTAAAGACAAAGCAACATAGAGGAAAGGGAAAGAAACCTAACGACGAGGTAGAGAGGAAAGGAAAGAAGAGGTCGAAGAGGGAACAAACCTAGCTCTGTAGAGAGGAAAGGTTCTTTGTGCGTCTGGGAGAACAACTCGAAGACCGCCGGCTGGGTGAAGTAGATTTGCTGTTGGGGGAGTCGAAGGTCGCCAAGGGTGAGTCGAAGGTCGCCGGAGGTGAGTCGAAGGTTGTCGAGTGAGTTGAATATGTGCTTCGGGCAAAAAAACAGGAAGAGGGCGCAGGGAGAAAAAAACGCGAAGAAGATAGAAGAAGACAAAGGGCGCACGGAGGGAAAAAAAAAGTAATTAGGGTTCCTGCGTGGAAAAAAAGTAAACCGATTCAGCTACGAAAATATTTTTAACCAGTTATAACTTATTACTTCAATATTTAGACATATAATTTAATTTTATGACTTATTACTTCGTCAAATATATATCACGAAGTAAAATATTAGATAAAATTAGAAGTAAAGCCTGTGTTTTTTAATCTATGAAGTCTAAAATAGTATTTACTATATTAAATTTTGTACCGAAGTTAATTATAATATATTACTTCATAATTACTGATTGCCGAAGTAAACAGTGGCGAAGTCTAATACAGATTTTCACATAGTGTATAAGCCAAGCAGTTACTATCTCATGATGTCAAAGATATTTACTATCATTAATAGAATTTAACAAGGATGGTACATTACTTTGCTCAGAAGTTTGTATCTTTCGAGAATTTCTAGATATAATTCTAAATGAATTCCTTAGCTTTCCACTTGAAAAAGCAAGTGGACTTCATAATTGAGATATTTTCGAGTACAACTCCGGTACTTTTTGATAAAAAGAAGAATGGATCAATAACTTCATTGGTAGGATGATGATATATTTCTATATTTTGATTGTACCCAATGATGAGAACTACCACTGGAACAATTAGATTATGAGTACATGATAGGTCTGTCTCACTAAAAATATGCTGCAACAAACTTCCCTATAAGGTATAATCTCTTTAGTTAGTACAAGATAGACATGCAGTGTTAAACTATGGTGGATACCTTTAAATTTGTTGGCAATGAGTGTTGAAAGTTGGATGACTTCCTTTTACTCTATCATTCTTCTAAAAGCTATCAAGTTTGATTGATGTTGAGGATGATTTAGAATTGGTGGATATTGTGAAAGCAGATTTTATGATATATTGATTTTTGATGATCTATTAGTGGATATATTGCTTGATGGACTATTATTAAGTAATTGTCATTGATAGTAACATGGGGAGTAGCACATGTATAATATTTATAGATTTGATGATTTGTAGTTAAGTATCATATTATAATCCCGTTGTCAGTGATCTTACGGTTGAGTATTTTCGATGTACGAACATAAGTTCTTGGTAATGCAATTTAGGCTTACCAATACTCCAATTATTTTCATGGACTTGATAAATATTTGGATCAGTTTATCATTGTCTTTATTGATGATATTTTGATATACTCCCGATCTAAGGTGGACCACGAACAACATCTTTGCACAGTTTTGGAGATGCTTTGACTAGAACATTCCTACACGAAGTTTAGCAAATGCATATTTTGTCTATCTACTATTGAATTTCTTAGACACATTATCTTTAACAGAGGTATATCAGTAGACCCACATAAAATATAGGTTGTTATCAGCTGCCGAAGACAGTGCAGGAAATTCATAATTTTCTAGGATTAGTTGGATACTATCAGAGATTTATAGAGGGTTTTTCCAACATAGCCATTCGGTTATTTGACTAACCAAGAAAGGAATAAAATTGCTGGGTTACAAGGTTGCAAACAAAGTCCCGCGTTGAAAATACATGGAAAAGATTATAGATTTATAAAGAAAAGATATCTCCATTGGTATGAGACTTTTTAGGTAGAACCCAAAAAAAAACTATGAGAACTTAGGCCTAAAGTGGATAATATTATGTCATTGTGGAGATATCTAAATTCCTTTTGATTCTAACAATTGGTATCAAAGCCCAGACTGCCAAAAGGTCTAACCACCAACTGTGCACAATAGCTATGGTCTAATTGAGTCATGTAAATAGAATATTGACCATGAACAAAGGAAGTGGGACTCCCGTGTCAAAATCAAGAGCACCAGACACTAGGTAGGAAGTCCTAGTTACAGCTAAGAAAGAAAATCCTAGTAGGTCGGGTACACTAAGGAGCAGGAAGGATCAGATATGGGAAGCCTGTGGTCCTTCTTTTGAGGTGGGATTGTTGAGTTGTAAGGTTGCAAATAAAGTTCTGTATTAAAAATATATGGGAAAGATTATAGATTTATAAGGGAAAGATATATCCATTGGTATAATACCTTTTGGGTATAACCTAAATATAAAATCATGAGAGCTTAATCCCAAAGTGGACAATATCATGTCATTATGGAGATATCTAAATTTCTTTTGGTCCTAATATAAATTTACCTAGATAGAGGCTTGCAAGGTTAGTTTCTAGGAGCTTAAGCAAAAGCTTATAACTGCACCCATTTTAGTTATACCTTCTAGTGAGGATGGATTTATACACAGATGCATTATACTAGGGGTTAGGTGCAGTACTTATACAGCATGAGCGAGTAGTATCGTATACTTCTCATCAGTTGAAATATCATGAGAAGAATTATCAATTCATGATTTGGAATTAATAGCTATTATCTTTGCATGAAAATTTAGAGACATTATTTGTATAGGATCACTTTTGAGATCTTCACAGATCATAAGAGTCTTAAGTACTTATTTACTCAAAAGGAGTTGAACCTTAGATAGAAAAGATGGATATAATTCTTGAAAGATTATGACTATACCATTAACTACCATCTAAATATTACTAATATGGTAGCAAATGGTTTGAGTAGGAATCCCGAGGGGTTTTGGCTTATCATCGAGTAATGGTTATAGATTTAGTATAGAATTTTCTGAGTTAGGATTAGTTGAACAGAGATAGACAGAGTGAGAGATATTAGTATCCATAGTTGCTCAGTTGCCTATAGTTGAGCTGTTAGGATTTCGGGCCGCAAAAATCGCTTTTTCGCGTTGCGAAAACCCCGAATCTCCCATGCCACCGGATCCGTGCGAAGTTTATAAAACAAAATTTCATGTACGAGTTTACTAAAGCCTAGATCTACACTAGGAGAAGGAATTTACCCTCGATGCGATGCCCTTCGCAATCCCGCTCGTCCAACGGTTCGCTGAATCTCGAGATCGTCAAGCGTACGATCCTCTAGAAGTATCCACACGAACAAACTAGGTGGAGAAGACCAAACAAAGGTGTGCTAGCACCTTATGTGGTTCGGCCAAGGAGGAGAAGAGGGAGAGGAGAATGAGAGCAAGGAAGAAGATGGAATGAATTTCCTTGAATAAAAAATCAATTTTTTCATCCTTAAGTGGCCGACCATATTATAGCTTGTAACTCCCATGGAATATCAAGAGTCACAACTCTTGATAACTCCCATGAGGTGGCATTTGGTCAAGTCAAACTTGACCAAATGAAGAAGCCTTGATGATGTGGCATTGGTCAAGTCAAAGTCAAGTCAAAACTTGACTCTTCATCTTCCTACTTAAGTCAAGTCAAACTTGACCACTTCTCTCCCTTGGTTGATCTAATCTAACCATTTGATTCAAGCCAATTTAATATAATGAATCTAATGCATTTAATTAAATTGATTCAATGAGTCATAATCTAAATTAGACTTATTGAACACATGAATCAAATTGAGTCCAACTCAATTAGTTAAATTAGGATTACTCTTAATCCAATTTGATTCATCACATGAATTTAATCCTCTTGGTTCATCATATGAAACTAATCTCCATCTAATTGTCCTTTGTGTGTGACCCTATAGGTTCTTGTAACGTTGGCAATGCTCCTAAACTCATTTAGAAGCATAAGTAATGAGCGGTATCTAGCAATACATCATTACTACCCAAGTTACAAGAATGTTGAGATCCAACATCACCTTATGACTACTAATTGGGACTCCTCACAATATATGACAAGTGTCCTTCTATCCTAGACATCTAGATTGATCAATATGAGGCATAGACCGTGTCATCCTCTAATCAATCTAAATATTGAACTCCAAGTAGACTCACTCGATCAAATGAGCTCAATATCTCATATTGACTCATTTGGGCATGGCCATGCACTTAGTGGTCTCACTCTATCAAGAATATCGATGTTACTCCCGTCATATAGGAGGGATAGATCCCATCTACATCACTCACATCCCTCTACATAATTCGTTACATACCCAGTAATCGCCTTTATAGTCACGACATTTGACGAAACCAAAGTACATAACTTCTTATGTGGGGATCCATGGTGACTTCAGGTCCAAGGATTAGTAGTCATACTAATAGCCACATGAGAAAGTATATGACACTCATATAATGATCCATGATACTTTCTCATGGCGGGTCATTCAGTATACATTCTCCGATGCATACTCATGTGTCAACTTGATATCTCCATATCCATGACTTGTGAGATCAAGTCATCGAGTTGACCTACATGCTAGTCTCGTCGCATTAACATTGTCCCTGAATGTTAATACTCGACTAGGAATGATTAAGAGTAGTGTTCCCTATATCATCTCACTATCGGTTTAACTAACCGATTGATATAGGTAAGAACCCTCTACTCAAGGACGCTATTATACTTAGTTATTTGGCACCAATACGAGTAAGTATAATAACCAAAACAAATGTCTTTATTTATATATTATACAAGAATATGATATAATGAGTCCATACAACAATCATCAAATGATTGACTCTAGGGCTCTAACTAACATGAGCAAATTAAGGGAGCTCAAGCTAGTGATTAGCATTTTCTGTTTTATGTAGCAGAGTTATCTCAACACAACAGATAAAGTTTTCTTGTAATGAGGATGAGATTCTTTACCTCCATAGGATATTGTGTTCCTAAGTCATATCTTATCCAAAAGGATTTACTTCAGGAGGCACATCGACTCAGATATGTAATTTATCCGGGTGATACCCAAATGTATAGAGACATAAAGTGTTCCTATTGGTTAAACTAAATGAGGAAAGACATTGTAGATTTCATAGCTTGAGGTCTAGTATGTCATCAAATGAAGGCTAAACATCATAGACCAGTAGGATTGCTTCAATAGATTCAGATACCATAATGGAAATGAGAGTACATTATGTTGGATTTTGTCTTGGGATTACCCAAAACATGGAGAGGGCATTATATAATTTGGGTAATCGTTGACTAGATAACCAAATCTGCTCAGTTTCTATCGATCTATAGGACGAATTATTTGGATCGATTAACAGAGTTATGCTACAGATAGATCATCAACTTCATGGTATACCTCTGAGTATTATATCAGATAGAGATCCGTAATTCACCTCACGGTTCTAGTAGAGTCTCCAACAAGTCATGAGTATAAAGCTCTATTTCAGTATAGTTTTTCATCCATAGACAGATGAACAGTCTGAGTGCATTATATAGACATTAGAGGATTTGCTGAGAATGTATATTATGGATTTCGGAGGTAGATGGAAAGATCATTTACGTCTAGTGAGTTTCACTTATAACAAAAGATAACAATATCAGAGTAACGAAAGTTGTGTGAGCTCATAATCCACAGAGTCATGAATATCTATTTGAAAGTGGATCATCATGTAATTTTATAAGGGAATCTTAGTCTCTCACGGTTAGAAATTTATTCATGATACTAGGATGAACTAGTATACGAATGTGCTGCTTAGTTGTTACCCATAGATGATGATCCCTTAGTTTGAGTATTAAATTTGAGGACCAAATTTTTATTAGTGGGGGAGAATGTAAGATACAACAAATAGATAATAATTAAATAATAAGTATTATTTAAGAAATAATCTTATAGAATTTTTTGAAAATTAAAAAAAAAATAGGATTTAAATGAAGTTCATATGATAGGTTTAAGGAGATGAATCTGTTAGGCTTAGAGAATACCTATTTTAGAATACCCAATTAAAGTGAGAGTTAATTGATTTCATTAAAGCTAGTGTTATACTTAATTAACCTAAGTATGTGTATAAAAGCCTAAGTTGAGATTATTAAACCGTAAGTTCATTTCCATCGATCCCCTCTCCCTCGCATGTCTCTACTTGACGCTGCCACCCGATCATGCCAACGCCACTCAATTGTCGGTGCCTCCTCACACCAGGGCATCGTCATCCGTTCACGATGTCGAGCCGAGTCTAGAAGTGTCGTTGAATTCTCTACTTCGAGTCGGCGCGATGCATTTGACCTAGCGTCGCCGCTGTTGAGAACCCTCGTTGATCCCTCTTCAGCCACAAGCAATCATTCGGAGGCTCACCGTCTCAGTGACGCCATCGTCACCGCTCCCTCTATTTATGCCAAGGGCATACAACGTTTGTTGCTATCATGGAGGTTGCCACTGTCCTTAAGGCAGTTGCCACCCTATTTCCTATTTCCAATCGAGAACAGCCACTGTGAGCATTCTAGCTTCGACAACCACTGCCATTGTTTCCACTTCTAGCCACCAACTACTGTACCTATTTCATGTGCCACCACCGACTATCATGAACCCTTGCCAAAAGAGAAACCATAGGGTAACGAACTCCTTTACCCTATTAGTGTTATTTGTTTCAGTTCTTGTTACAATTAGATTAGAGGGAAATTTATGGAGGAGTTATATCAGTAACAATTATGTTTAACGTAAGTATTAGAAGTGCATTTTGGTGGATTATGTTAATTAATTATTATTAGAAGTTGATCAGCTCGATTGTTGACTATCATATGCTAGTATGGATTAATTGAAAACCCTATTACTAATTTGGTTTAAAGGATCAATGAGAAATGACTAAATTGAGTAATTAAGTCATGGATCCTTTGATTAAAGGATTAACAATCCGTTAAGAATATTTGGGCATCTAATACTAAAAGAATAGGGTATGAATTAGTTATTGAGTTTTGGTATTAGTATTAGATACTTATATAGTTTTTGTATTTCTACTTATAGGATTCGAACTCGAGATAGAGTGTCAAATTTGAAGATGACTAATACTTGCTACTTTTGAGGTAGGCATTTCTTACCTTGTCTCTTTAATACTTTGACCTTAGTGCATGAGTTATATTCGGATAGTTGTTGTATTTACCTTGATTCTAATCACTTTACTTCCTGAGATTGATACCTACCTTGCTTGATCTTTGTGATGATCGATTTGATATCTATATAGTCTCTCGTTACCATCCATAATATTTAGTAGATACTAAATACCTTATTTACTCACATTGATTGTTGTATATATATGTACTCTATTGAGTATGTTAGTTTTACTATAGCATAGTTGATTGCTATTTATATATCTATGGTGATGATTGTTCACTTCTTGCTCATCATATCATTGCATGCATGCCAGCTACTATGTCTCCCTTGTAGTTGAGAGAGTCGTTGGTCATTGTCACACACTCGGCCACTCAGGGGTAGTGGTAGTTGGAGTACGTGTCACTTGTCCTATCATACCCACTTGCCCACTTAAGGGCAGTAGTAGCTGGAGTTGCGAGTAGCAAGTGCCTAGTTGCTATGTAGCTAGATAACTACTTTACAAACTATCCACTCAGACACTCGAGAGTAGTGGTAGCTGGAGTGTCATACAGTTGTCATTCTACCAGCCTCCAGGCCACACAAGGTTTGTGGTAACTTGAGGGGTGGATGGGAGTAACCATACTTATGCATATGAATATGATATGTGTTTGTGTATGCTATTGATTTATTATATTCATATGTCTGTGATATATTACATATGATTGAGATATGTCTGTTACATATGCATTAACACTGATTTTACTTATTGGTAGTATGTATATGTCATACATGTTGCTCTTGTAGTTATGAGTAGTATTGTTGTAGATCCTTACTTACACCTGACTTTCTATTACTTGCTTAGTATATGAGTTCAGGTATGGACATTTATTATGATATCACTGTTGTTCCTGCTATTATTTCCTATGGGATTGTATATCTTTAAATCTCTAGATATATTATTATTTATGTAGTTTATCTTATGTTTTCTGTTGTGTATTTGTTTCAGCCGTGTGAGTTACATATTATCTTGCGTGGTTGTGTTGGTTTCCAGTCATGTGGTTGTAGTTATTATACTTGTACAACCTTATGATAATGTATCCAGGTTTTATACGTTGTCATAAGAGGGGAGATGTTGTTTGATTGTCAGGCAAGAATACCTCTGGTGAGTGATAGCTTTGCTGCATTCAAGCATCAACGACACAAGAACGACACGATGTCGCTACGTGCAAGCAAGCCTAGACTTGTATAATGTGTAGTTGTTATTGTTAGAACCAAAAGAGATTTAGATATCTCCATAATGACATGATATTGTTCACTTTTCACCTAAGCCCTCATGGTTTTATTTTTGGGCTCTACCTAAAAGGCCTCATACCAATGGAGATATCTTTCCCTTATAAACCCATAATCTTTTCTATGTATTTTCAATATGAGATTTTGTTTGCAACCTTACATCCCAACAATCCCCCTTCAAACAAAGGACCACAAACTCCCTAATGTTCGATCCTCGACCCACCAGGTATTCCTACCCCTCGATCCATCTAACCTACTAGTATTTCCTTGCCTAGCCGCAACTAGGACTTCCTGTCTGATGTCTAGTTCTCTTGATCTGGACATGAGAGCCCCCACTTCTTTCGTTCGAGGTCAATATTCCATTCACATGGTTCGATTAGACCATGATTTTTGTGCACAGTTGGCAATTAGTCTTTCTAACGGTTCAGGTTCTGATACTAATTGTAGGACTAAAAGAGACTTAGATATCTCCATAATAAAATGATATTGTCCACTTTGGACTTAAGCCCTCATAATTTTATTTTTTAGCTTTATCGAAAAAGTCTCATACCAATAGAGATATCTTTTTCCTTATAAACTCATGATCTTTCTCATATGTTTTTAATGTGGGACTTTGTTTACAATCTTGCAACCCAACAGTTATTTTTTTTTATTACTCTTGCTTTCTCTCAACACATTATATTCTAAAGTTGGTACTTTTGTTACCAACCTATCTTTTGTAAAGAAGTGATTGATTAGTGGATTACCCATCAGAAAAGGTCCAAAGGACTTGAGTCTTGGAGTAGAAGTCGTCGAAAGCTCCGAACTAAGTAAAATCATAGTGTACGTTTTCTTTTTACTTGTCATTTTATTTTTCTATAGTGCACTTGCACTTTACATTTTTTATTAAGTTTTTAAAAAGACTTGGTTTTTAAATATATATGATTCACCCTCCTCTCAC
This sequence comes from Zingiber officinale, assembly GCF_018446385.1. Classification (NCBI taxonomy): domain Eukaryota; kingdom Viridiplantae; phylum Streptophyta; class Magnoliopsida; order Zingiberales; family Zingiberaceae; genus Zingiber; species Zingiber officinale. The sequence continues at coordinate 74,135,404 of NC_056006.1, forward strand.
GTGCCAACGATTCTCAAGTAGTATACTTAGAAGTTGGAACCCGACCTTACTATTTGCTATAAAATTTGTCACGCTACTTGTTAGTCCATTGATGCTACTCAAGTTCTTTTCATTTTTACTTTTGGGTACTTCAAAATCATATTTAATAGTTAATAATATGTCAAAATTTGTTTTGAAAAACATCTCCATTTTGCACTTCCAAAGTGTGAACTCCACTTCAAACTTCGATGGATGAATGTTTGATCTAACCATCTTCTTATTGCTTTAGTCAGTGGTTAGTCCTTCTAAGGTGTCTATGCTTTGATACCACTTATTGGATTGGGTGAACCGGCTAGATGAGGGTGAATAGATGACTTGCAATTAAAATTTAATAATTTCTTGTTTTCTAGTTTAGCAAGGATACACTATTAATTAAGCAGATAAAATCAACATAAAAAGTAAAGGAGACAAAATATTTACTTGGTTACAACTTAGATGATTATTAATCCAAGATAAATCAAAGCAGTAGCATAAAACTCCTTTTTCTACAACAGTTGAAGGTAGAGTAGCCCCTTATAGCAATTAGAAGCTTAGAAATGAATTACAAAAGTTGATTTTAAGTGTGTTATAAAACTCCTAGCTTTGGGGCACTCTTTATAGCTCGCTAGTTGTAGTGACTGTTTTACTGACGTGGCATTGGAGGCACCTTGAATACTTAGAGGCGCCTCTGCTAGACAAGTTTTATCCTTATCACAGTCAACGTCTTTTTGATCTGGTGGACTGGAGTGCCTCGGTTCATCGGAGACACCTCAGGTGTGCTTATGTGGATTCCCACTCGTATTCGCATCGCAACGTCTCCCTGCCATTAGAAGTGCCTTGGCTATTATTCGAGATGCCTCCAATCAACTGAAGCGCCTCAAGTCTCTTCTGCGGTAGCTGATCTGCTGGGTATTTGAGGCGGCTCAAGTCATCAGAAGTTGATCATTTTCATACTCTGCTTGCTTGGGTAATGCTCCTGGCATCCAAAGTTGAGCTCACCGAAACCCAACTATGGTTTTCTTCTCGAGTAGGCTTCCTCCCGGCTTCTTGCCCCTCAGATGCGCCACGTGCGTCCTTCTCATTCCTCTGGTATATTTTTCCGCAGCTCCTCATCCCTCATATGCATGCATGCTATCATTCTCGCTCATATTTTCTGCTCAACTTCTTGTGTTCCTAAATCTTTACATACTCAGACACAAAACATTAAATACACAAAGTTTAACTTAACTCAATTAATTATATTAAAATAACCTAGGGGTACTTATAGTTTCATGTCATTATGAGCTCTTTAGCTTCATCAGTTGGGTTTAACTAAAACTCAGCCAAAATTGATTAATAAACTTAAAGAGTTCGAAATGATATAGAATTAGATTTTATCAATTCATTTAGTTTTTTGTAATTATATCTATACTTTTAAATATTAATTTGATAATAATATTTTTTTAATATAAATACGTTTTTAAAAAATCTATCTATCTAAAAAAATAAAAAATATCTACTGTAATAATGGATTGAGGTAAATGAAAAAGAATAAAAAATATCATTTTAAAATTAGGTATGTGATTTAGATATTTAGGTAATAAAAAATTGAAAAACTTTCTATTTACTTACGAAGTTATATATATCAAACTGCTCTTCTTGTATGAGGTCATACGTCACTAGACCACCGCCTCTAGGGCGCCAAAGAAAATGTAGTCCTCGGTGGAGGGCGTTATGGTAAATTTGAGTTCCTCAGCGTTACAAAAGAAATGGGAGGTCCGCTCGTGAACCTTTCATTAGGTTTACTTGTGCTCGTCTTCCCTTTCTTTTTGTGGCGGAGCCGCAGCTGCAGCCTCCTCCTCTCTGATACCTCACTCCTAGCGCGCAGGTAAAGCTTTTTTAGGATTTCTCGTCGCAACACAGATTTCCCTTCTCACTTTCGCCATCCGATCCAGTAACAGGTGTTGGCCGAGTCTATCTTCGTTGATTCCTTTGACATTCACAGTTTACTCATGGGTTGCAATCATTATATTCACAGTTTACTCATGGGTTACAATCAGTATCTTTTGGTTTTTTGGAATCTTCGGCACTTGGTTGGATTTCTGTCCAAATTTGCCTTTTAACCTCGTCCGTGCTGTAGGGTTTTGCGTAACTAAGCTAGGTTTTAGAGTCCGATCACTGAAGAAATACTTAGACTCGATTACCTGCCTACTTTTTTAAAAAATTGTTTTCACAGAATATATTGGCGGTATAACTTTCTCGTGAATTGATCTGCAAATCTATAACTGCTGTTCGTGAAATTTGAACTTTCTGACCACCCATATGACGGTTATCAACTTTGTCCTCCAATATCCTTTTTGGGAGGATGTTTTAGCAAGTGGGGCTCAGTTTTTCTCTTATGCTTTCTGAATGGTAATAAAACAATTTATCTCTCATCAAATTTACTTATTTGTTAGCTCATGCTGCTTTGTATAGTGATCTTGATCCCTCATCAAATTTATTTATAATTGTCCGTGCTTCCTACGCATAATTATTTTTTGGGGGGAGGTGAAATGAATTTCTTTCACAACCTGCTCACTAAAATGCTGCAGATCAAAGCTTCCATTCATTGTGTCTCAAGGCACAAGTTAGTAAAAATGGCAAAAAAGAAAAATCCTATTGTCTTCATGGATGTGACAATTGATGGAGATGCTGTTGGAAGGATGCTGTTTGAGGTATTCGTCTAATAATTTTTTTTAACATGCCATAAGATTTATTTTAGGTTCTTACTCTCTACTTGATGTAGATTAGAATGTTTAGCTCTTGCCTGCATAAGCAACAGCAATCTGAGCTTAGAATTTGTTATCTTGCAGCTTTACGCTGATATTGTTCCAAGGACTGTTGAAAACTTCCGAGCACTCTGCACTGGTAACTATATGTCAGGAACTAGTAATTACATTGTGAGAGTTTATCTGACTGTTTGCTCGCATGCTCGCAATCTTTTTGTCTTTTTATATGCAAAAAGAAATTCAGCACTGTTTGTCTCTTTTACATCATGAGAGTTCATGAATCTCATTAGCTTTATCATTATTGGTTTGTGTCATGTTTGTCAGGGGAAAGTGTCCTCCTTGTATGCTTTGTTGCTTTAAAATTTATTATCTCATCATTTAGAAGTTTTTTCCTCTCTTTTTCTGAGATATTTGGGCTTGAATTGACACTGTCAATCATGCACTAATAGAGGTGCATTCTTGTTTACAGGTGAAATGGGATATGGATCAGTGACTAAGAAGCCCTTGCACTACAAGGGATCACTCTTCCATCGCATTATTAAGGGCTTTATGGCACAGGTGCATTATTGTTTTTTCCACTGATTTCTGGACTTGTGAAGTTATAAATGTTGTTTTCTACCAGCCCTTGTTTAAGTTGTAGTCAAATGGTAAATGATTATTCTTAAGATATTATTTGTAGTCTGCATGAAACATTTCTTTCATGTTAACCTTGTTCACCTACTTGTTCCATTGAATTTTATTTCCATATGGTGCTTGACATGATGATTATCTTGGCAGGGTGGTGACTTTTCAAGACGTGATGGTATGACCTACATATACTCTCCTTTTTCAATTAGTTAATCATAGATTAGGTCACAATCTAAATGTTTATACTTTTTCATAGCATGCCCGTTTGCTTTGGTTGATTGGTAACTGATTACTGAAGAATTTTTGAAGTCCATGAATCTAGCAAATCTGCTTTATGTCGATTGCACAGATGCTTGATAAAAATATGTGTACTCTGAACATACTTATTCCAAAATATTTACATGGAGGCTGCTGCCTTCTTGTCCATATTTTTTTTTTGACTCACAAGACTTGACATCTTATCCGCTATCATGTAAAATAGTTATACTGATGTATGATACTGAAGGCTGTTAACTAAGCAATAATGATGCACAAATAAAGTCTAACCTGAGTTGGAAAAGTTAAAACAAATGTTTGTTTAAAAGTCTCAGCTGGCTCAAAATTTTCTGTTCTGCCACACATTCTTTTGATTAATTGCATGACTGCCTTGGTATTTTTATCCTTGCTTGCAGAAATGATGTAATTATTTTCAGATGCAAAATAGAAAAACAGGAAACTATATATAGGAAAATCTAGGTATGGTTAGTTTAAGTTCACCTAAGTTGTGTATGTTTTATTCCCTTTTTAACAAAACTGCTGAAAGTTTAAAGAAAATGTTACAATAAGTACTTTGGAAGAGAGTTGTGTTATTTCTTTGACCGTTGGCATTTATTTGTTCCTCTTAGTGAATTAGTATATGCATGGACAATGGATGTGCATGATTAATGAGATTTTTGGAATTAAGAGTTACAGGAGAACCATACTTTTCAAAGCTGACATGTTTGTTAGATTTAAAGTAAGTTGCTTCTTGCACTAATGCACAAGGAGCTGGTGTATCGTTGCTTGTTTTCTCTAATCTTTCTTTTTTATCTATCATTTTCAGTTTTATTTTTTCTACAGTTATATAAGATGAAATTGAGTTGTTAGGCTACAGATTGCTGCCCTTTTTTTTTTTTTTGACTTAATCTTTATACATCAGTTACAAATGCAGATAATGTCTGTAATCTTCATCTTGTTAGCTGATGAATTTTGCTTTCTTGAATATTGATAATCCCTTTGCTTTAGGAACCCGTGGTGAGAGCATATATGGTGGAAATTTTCCAGGTGAGTTTACATAAATAATGTTGTAGAATTTGCATATTCTCAATGCATATTAATTGTCTTCATCAGAACTAAAACACACTGTTTAGCCTTAATATGCCATTAAGCTATATAGTGAATCTTGCTTGTGTTTGACAGAAAGGACATGAGAGCTTCTTGTGGTAGGTCGGTCTATATATATATATATATAATTTGATTAATTAAGCATTCCCTGATCTTCTCTTCGTCTACTCTTTTTATGTGTGTTGGATGCAAATGTTACCGCCATTCAGACATCGGCACTAGTGAACTGCTAACACCTATTCATCGTGTGTAAAAGTGTTTAGAAATGCCCATGTGAGACACTGGTCTACACTCATTCGTTACTCTTACCCAGTCTAGTAATATAGCCACTAATACAATCTTATGATTTTTACATATAATTTAATTTACTTTCATGGTAAAAATTATGATTATGACCACTTTGTACCTAATGAAATGATCAACTTTTCCCTTTATGTAAGTTTTAAAATTCGTAAGATCATAGGATATAGTAATACCCAAAACTGTACTATCGTATTTCTTTTCTTATGTCCAAATCCTTCATAAAACTTGCGTATTACCCATATACTTTTCCTACAAATCCATATAAAACCCAATTATATATATATTTTTGTCATAGATATACCATGGATCATTTCATTCTATTTCTCTCAAGATTCCTTTTTGATTTGATCAAAGAATCCGACTTGAAAGGCATAAACACTTTATAGCATTTAGTATCTCTTTTACTTAATTGACATAGGCAATTCTCTTAACTTTATTCTTATCATCCTTATGTGCAACAGTACTTCATTTTTATTCAAGCTTTCTAGTATTTTACACTTTAGAACATGTGTTATCTATTTTTTTATCTTTCCAATTCTGTTTGTTTATTGTAAGGATATTATGTATATTTTCTTCTGCTTGTCGCATCTAAATCTAATCCTTGTACTGTGTGTTTCTATGATCAAAATTTTTAGTCTAATACTGTAACCATGAATTAGCTTCTTTATCCATACTAACACACAACAATTCAAGAATCCTTGTTTATTTTGAATCACATCCTAGCATTATTGTGCCTGAGTGATGAATGCTTCTGGTCTTCTGGTCCTTTTGGCAAATGTCAATGTTGTATGACCAATACAATTAAGATCTATGCTTATTAGTTAAAATACTGTTTATACTGGCTATCAATAGTTAATTCAGCCTGATTTTTTTATTTTGTTTTGGGACTGGCATTGACCATTTTAAATCTACTTATATTCTGTTTTATTATTAATATGCACATTTAATTGGTTCAGTAGTTTCATAATGCACATTTCACACTTGGAAATCAATAAATAAGATAGCCAAATATAAATTGCATAAGTACATTCAAGGATTAAGAGAAAATAATGAAGAATATTTTTTTAAATAAATAATAATAATAATTATATATATATATATATATATATATATATATATATATATATATAATTAATAAGATAATTTTATTTAAGCCTATTTAAATTATCCCAATTATGATTAAAATTATTAATATAAAGTTTCGATTAAATCTTAAGTTCAAAAAAAAAACCTATTCTAATCGGCGATCGGCTTTGGTGTTTCGGAGCTGAACATGTCACCAGATGCAATGTGTCTAGATGCGTCGCCTAAGCCCGGCGGCGAGTCCGGACTTGTCACCTAGGTCTGACGACGAGTTCAGACTCGTCGCACATGCCTGACGCGTCACCAGGCTCCGAATAGGAAACGCTTTACCGTCGCCTAAACACAAGACGATGCGATTCAAGGCGGTGCCTCAACCGCCATTTGGAATACTGGGAAATAGTAGCATTGAATGATAGCTAGTTAAGCTTCCCCTACAGATGGAGTTCTTATGATGAGATGCCAAAGTAACCCTACCTTCTTTAGCAACTATTACCTGTATGCAAATGGGAAAAGTCTCAGTTAAAAACCGTACTTATCGATTCATAGATTCAAATGATCTATCTCTAGGAAGCTCTTTTTCAGCATTAAATAGTAAAACTTCTTTTATTTTCTCTGGCTTTTGGATTGATATTCCAAGGACATTCTTTGAAGCAGGTGGAACATTTGGAACACACTCAGAGATTCTGAATGGATTTTTGAAAACGGTGTTACATTAATTTGAATGCCATTCACATTTTTATTTTATTTTTTACATTGTCTAATTGCTAGTGCTACATTAAATCTGATGAAGATTTATTGTTTCTGTTAGAATATTTTCTTAATATTTTGCGTTAGAATTTCTTGGTAGCGGTTATATAACATTCAAGTCTGCAGTGGGCATAAAATATATGGAGCATTTGGATGCAAACATGTTGATAGCTTGAAAGATTCATGGAAACAATTTGAGTTTATCAAATGTCCTTGCATCATGCTTATCTTTTGGCTCTTACATGATGTTTATTTTCTTTTCTTCTACCAACAATAGTAGTAGTTGGTATGTTCCAAATGTGGGTTTCTCTTTACTTCTGCTGTGAATGTTTTGCTTGCGTTCTATTTTTTTAATCTTTAACTTGTTGCCATTCCTTTTTTCCAGATGAAAATTTTGTTCTAGACCATGATGGTCCTGGTCTTCTATCAATGGCAAATGCTGGTCGTGATACCAATGGTTCCCAGTTTTTTATCACTTTAAAGTCTGCTCCTCATCTTGATGGGTTAGTTTTGAGTTCTTTCTTTATCCTGGTTCCTATATTGTAGTTTCATCTTTCATTATCTTATGTCATGATATGTTTATCTGATAAATTTTCACATGAAGAGTTGAACTTATTTGATGCATCATAGGCAGATGCTTCTGATGATGTGGTTCTTATTACAATGATTTGCTTCATGAAGTATTCTATCATATGCACGTGTTCGCTTCTACTAATACTGATTGTACCACATTTCATTTCTTTTGATGCATGGAACATAAAAACATAGATCCATGCTGGCATTAGAGATTTTTGTAGTAATGGTGCACAGAGTTGTCCTCACTTATCTGCCTATATATGAGAATTTTTTCTTGTATGTTTATTAAAGTGCATGAACTTGTTAAAGATACTTCAACTTCTGGATTCTGCAAAGTCCATGCCACCCTACTTGCTGTACTTCACAGATTATCTGATTCTAATGTGTTCTTAGTTGTGCCCTTTGTCAGAAAGCACGTTGTTTTTGGGAAACTCATACTAGGACATGAAGTATTGCGGAGCATTGAGAATGTTGATGTTGATGGTGACAGACCTGTTGTTCCTGTGAAGATTGTCAGTTGTGGGGAGCTTAATGAGAATGTGACCATCTTACATGAAAATGGTACTATAATTTGGAAAGGCTTATGTTTTTCACTAATGTTTTTCTTTTTACACTGGTAGCAATATGTTGTTCGTTTGCTACCTGATCCTGCTATAGCTCTTCAATTTTTTATTTTGGTTCAATTCACAACATGGTTGCATATGGATTATGGACAGACGAAAACAAAAGTATGAAGTCAAAGAAAGCTAAGGATAATGATGCTAATGATAGTCATGAAGGACGACATAAAGGGCGGCATAAGAAACCTAAAGGAAAAAGGAAGAAAAAGAAAAGAAGATATTATTCATCTGAATCAGATAGTTCATCTGACACAGATATTCAATCATCAGAAACTGATAGTGATTCGGATTCATATACATTGTCTACATCTGATACAAGCAGCTCGACTGATGACCGGCGTCACAGAAGGAAAAGATATTCCAGAAGAGAAAAGTATAAACAGAAACAAAAAAGAGAGAGAAGACGAGAGAAGAAGCGCAGAAGGCGTGAAAGGAAGTCTAGGCACAAGGCAAAAAGGTTTTCATCTGCCTGAAGTTGATACAATATTGATGCTCTATATTATTCTGTCTTTCCGAGATGCTTTTGGAAGCATCATTTTCTTGTTTAATTTATCAGAACAATAAATTATTTTGCCATAAATGATACAAGGATGCTGGATAGTGAATCTGAAACAAAGAGTACCTATGCAAGCAGTTCTGATGATGATGGAAATCACAAAGGAAGTGCACGGAAGTCTAAGAAGGCCTCTTCACATATTCCAGGTTTAGTTTGTTGCCTTTATTGTGCTAATACATGTAAATATTTCACAGCTTTGGTGATTAAGTTCATAGAACATTGCTCAAAGAAAGATAAGAATGGAGCTCTATTTAACTACACAAAATAGAAGGATATGTAATTCACACTTCCTTTATTCCCTTCAGTGTGTTATTGATATTCATGAAGAAGTATGTTTTCCTTTCTATTTTATACTTTTATTTTGCTCTTAAATTTTATGTAATCTTCGTTAAACCAGTCAAAATTGAACCATTGCAAGTACAAAATGAATGTCATTCTATTATCCTGAAAATTATGAAGAAGTGGTTAGGGTATTGCTTTGAAATCATTGATTTTTGATTCTATATTCCATCACTTTTGCTTATATCTATCTCCTTGGGCGTGTGTTCTAAAGGAAGTAGATGCTCTTATGTCTGTATTTGGAAGTTTCTTTGTACTTCATTACTTCTAAGAGTTCATTGACAGCTGGTTCCATTGCGAGTAACATTCTAACAATGTATTACATCTTTTTTTTTGTATAATAACTTTCCTGCTAAGTAAATAACACCATGACTCTGATCATTTAGGCAAATATCATGATTGATTCTTTTTTACTTAATTTCCTTTAATTCTTAAATAGTGATACCTGCTAAAATGTTTATTCTTTTCAGATGAAGAACAGCCACCATTACTCAAGGAAAATGACACTAATTTTCATGATAAGGAGTCTGTTATGTTAGAGAAACTTCTTGGAGAGGAGGCAAAGTTGCAAAGAGAAAATGTTGGACTTCAGAACAATGGCAATACAGCCATGAAATTTGAGAGAAATGAGGATGAATTGCCTAATTTAGAAGTCAATCCAAAAAAGTATAGGTCCCTGAGCTCTCTCTATGTTAAAACTATTCTTACTGCTTGCAGTTTCTTGCTGAACTGCCTTTTTTTTTTTACATTCTTGAACACAGGAATCATTGCATGGGTCTGAACCGTTCTGTGAGCAAGAGTATGAGCATCAGTCCAAGGAATGAAAGCCGAAGTCCAAGCCCAAGAAGGTCAATAGGCAGGAGTCCCCCCCAAAGGGATCTCAGTAGAAGCCCTATTAATGAAGCCCGAAAGAATAGTATAAGTAGAAGCCCGCCTCATAGAGGCATCAGCCGAAGTCCATCTGGAAGAAAACTTAGGAGCTCTGTTAGAAGAACTGTTAGGAAAAGTCCAGTTGGGGATATTACTAGAAGCAAAAGCAGAAGTCCAGAAAGGTCCCTGCAGCAGAGGAACCCCAGTGCTAGCCTGGAGAAAGTCGCTATACAGCGAAGCCCGAGTAGAACTTCGGTTAATGAAAAAAGACATAGTATTAGTCGAAGCTCAGGAAAATCACTGCAACAAAGAAGCCCTAGCAGGAGTCCCTTGATGGCTGTGAAAAGCGTAAGTAGAAGTCCGATAAAGTCTAGCAGTAGGAGTAAAAGCCATAGCCCTGTACAGGTTCATTCAAGAAGAAGCATAAGTAGGAGTCAGGGGAGCCCTTTTCATAAGGCTAGCAGCAAAAGCAAAAGTAGGAGCCCTGTGCAACCTCGTTCTAGAAGAAGTCTCAATAGGAGCCAGGGTAGCCCTGATCGTAGGGCAATATCACCACCACCAAATCGCCGCAAAAGTTTGTCAAGAAGTATTTCTCCAGATGGATCTCCTAAGCGCATAAGAAGAGGTAGAGGTTTTAGTCAGCAATATTCATATGCTAGAAGATACAGGACTCCATCTCCTGATCGTTCTCCAGTTAGATCACATCGTTTTGGTGGACGAAGTGATCGTGATAGGTAGTGTATCATTATGTTGATCAATTTTGTTTGTCTCTGTGATCATTCTTTAATTATCATTTATGGCTATGCTTATAATTTTTTTAGGTATTCAGGCTATAGAACCTATCACAATCGTTCTCCTCCTAGACGCCATAGGAGCCCTCCCAGGGGAAGAACACCACCAAGGTAATCTTTTCTGTAACAATTTGTTATATGTTCAAGGTTAGAGATGATTAATTAGTTAGAAAAAATTCTGGAGAAACAGAAAAAGATGTTACTTCTTGTTACAAAGGTTAAGTACTTATCTAGATGAAAGCTTATAATTTTATGGCTGAAGATTGATGAGATAAAGGTACTTGAAGCTTGATAGCCATTTTCCATTAAGTTGGTGCTGTGTTAAATACTATGTTGAGTAAATAATATTGCATTTTCAACTTCATTGTGTTGCCTTTTGTAGTGCCATACGTCCATGAGTTAATGTTGCAAGAATTGTTTCATATACTTGGTTATTAACCGAAACAAAATTAAATCTGGATAGAATATATTGATGTAAGTCATAAGTAAATTTTGCTTCTAAATGTTTTCAATTGAGAAATACAGAATCAAAGCCTAGCAAGCATCCTGATAAATCTGAACAATTTTCTTCTATGGTGGATTATTACTATCTTTTGCATTTCTAGGATGTCTATTTGCATTTCTGTATTTTAGGTTTAAAGAGAATATTTCAGCTTGGGGTTTCTTCAGGTTGTTGTTCTAGTTATTATAATATTGATAGATTGAAATGACAGACAGGTGTTGAGTTAAATTTGATCCGGACCGGGGTATCCTGTTAACACTGGTTTGTGAAGTTGGTCTAGAAGCTTGGGATCTCTGGCTTTGTATTTTTGTTAATCATATCTGCTTGTTTCATTCTTAGATAATGATATATTTCGTCGTGTAGGTATCGCGGTAGGAGGAGCCGTAGCAGAAGCATATCTCGCAGCCCTGTGGGCTACCGTGGTCGAGCAAGAGGTGATTATATTCCCAGCCCCGCACTTAGCCGTTCTCCAGTTCCGGATAATTCAAGATCACGTGCTGCCTGGGACAAAGTTCGATCTGAGAAAAGGAAATCAATTTCGAGAAGCAGAAGCCCATCTGGTTCTAGGTCAAGGTCATTGTCGAGGTCCAGGTCTCGCTCCCCAGATATTACCTCTCCAAAGCGCTCGAGCAAGGACCTGTCAAGGTCACCATCTACTTCTGGCGGTAAGAAAGGTTTGGTTTCATATGGAGATGCCTCGCCTGATTTTGCTGGGAAATAGAAGAGGAAGGGCTATTATCATATGCAGAATTAGTTTTGCTTTGCAAGCAGCTGGTAGTACAATGGATTGTCAAGGAATGCATTACATCACATGCACGAGGAAGTGGAGCTTTTGCAGTTTTGTTCAGATGTTCTATTAAACCATGTGCTATGAGAAATTTCCTTTTACTCTAATATTCCTGAGCAAGATGCCAAGAGCAGTTGTTTTAATATTTGGCGGTTACCTAACTTAGCTTAGCTTGATTCTGATGGATTTTTCTGTGTTTCGAGGACCCTATCAAATGAGATGCCTTGCTTATTTGACGGTGGTTACCTTCAAGGAGCAAATTATGGATTTTTGTGTTTCTTGAATTGTAATAAGAGGTGATTATGTTTGTAACCTAAAGGGAGGTAGATTACGTAGTTAATTTATAATTGATCCTCAAGTTAATTAGGGGTGGGAGGGGATCCCGTGGACTAGTGTTTCTTCAAGAACCCTATCAAATGAGGTCCCTTGCTTGCGTTATAACGTCTCATAAATATTTATTTTAAAATAAAAAAGGCAAATTCAGTTGTAGTAAAATTCTCGCATAAAAATATTCTTCGATGTTGGGCCACCAATTAAACGCACTTAAAAGATCAGCCCAAATGGCGAATTAAAATAATTACTGACATGCGATAATCATAAAGAGAAGTATACCCTTGGATAGGTTGGGTATGCATATGATTGGATAGGATTGAATTGATTAGGATAGGATTAAAAGTAGAATAAATAAATTTTCTTAATTAAAAATTTTTTGAAAATATAATTCTATCTTATCATTCATTTCAAACGGAATCTTATTATAAATGAAATAGTAAGAGACTTCCATTAACTCTACCAAACGTTTGATTAAAAACCTTCAGAAAATATAATTCTATCCTATCATGCATTTTAAACGGAATCTTATTATAAATGAAATAGTTAAGAGCCTCCATAATGGGAGTCTCTTGATGGACGTAACTTAAATGAGCGCCCTTTTTACTATAGGAATGTATTTGGTTAAGGATTAACCTTGATTATAAATTTCAAAGGTTATAAATAAAAATCTTATTTATTTAGGTACTTGACGATTTCTAGTTAATGATCCATGTACATATAGGCAAAAGGGTCATGCAACTTCAAATTGAATTTTTTTTTAAAAAAAAAAAGTGAGATTTTTTTATTTTAGGATTAACGAAATTTTTTAGTAAAAAATATCCTCCAATATTTACACTTTGAGACAAAAATATTTTTAAAATTTTTATAATGAAAATTTTATTTTAAATTATAAAAATAAATTAAAAAATAACAAAATATGTGATATAGAGAGAGAGAGAGAGGGGGGGGGAGTTAAAAAAAAATACTAAAAAATTTAAAAAAAACTTAAAGTTTAAAAAGAAAATAATAATAATATATATAATTGGTTTTATAATCTAGGATAATATAGTAAAATATTAAACTAGATTATAATTTTTAAATAAATAAATTTTTATTAGTAGATTGAATTAAATAATTTTAAATTATATTTTATTTCTCATAATCTTAGGAGGTGCTTGGTAGACGGGTTTCGGATGCTGGGATGAGAATGAAATTTAGTTCATTCTCATTCTTGATGATTGGTAGATGGGAATCAGAATCAAAATATGGATTTGATACTCATACTTTCATAACTCACCCACTCTTAGGTTATCGTTAAACTCATTCTTCCCTATTCATGTGATTTTTTTTGACGACCGAGCCTCTCGCATTTCTACGTCTTTCTTCCTCACTCACCGCTGCGCCTCAACTAGCCTCTTTGCCACAGTCTGGTTTGTCGAAGGTGAGTCAGTTGCCTCAACTCGTCTTTCTTTCTCTTTTGATTTTCGCATTTCAATGTCTTTTTTTACCTAATTTTCGACCATCGGAATTAGTGTCCTTTATTTTCTATTACCTCTTTATTTTCTATCGATGACAATAGTGGTCCTTTTTCTAGGACTATGGAATTCGATCGTTGCTTTTGAGATCTCTCTCTTCAATGGATGTAGTTTTATCATTTTCGTTCGATCACTTCGTCATGACATCTCTTATTTCCTATGATGTTCATTTACTCTATAAATGTTTTTTGAAATGATTGTATACTTTACTTTATGTGAAGTAAAGAATCCACAGAAAAAAACATACAAACTATTTAATTATATCTTGATTTAACTTAAGCCACTGTTTAAACCCAATTTTCTAGATAGAAGGCATAAGTCAATGAGGTTACATGTTTTTTATCTGAAATATTGAGCATTGTTATGATTTGGTTCCGTATTTATTTATGTATGCAAGATAAACATGGCACGACCACCATTAAACTATAGAAGATGTATATTATTATGCACTTTGTGGAATATGTATGGAATGCTCATGAGTTGTTTGGTTGTTATACTTTATCAAATTGCAATACTTGCATATCGTCGAAGTAGGATTCGTCAAATAAAAAGTAAGGAGGACAAATCGATTGCACGTGTGAAATGGATGTTCAATCTTACAAAAGAGAGCGATGAAATAAGTATTAGTGAACTTCGAATGGATAGGAGAACATTCAGGATATTGTGTGATATGGTTCAAGATGTTGGAAGTTTAAAAGCCACAAAAAATGCCACCATTGATGAAATTGTGGCCTTATTTCTCTGTGTTGGCACATCATTAAAAAAATCGAACGATGAGTCTCCTTTTTAAACGAAGTCAGGAGACAGTGAGTTGTCATTTCAATCTATGTATTCGAGCAATTTTACAACTACACAACATATTGCTCAAGAAACCTGAACCGATACACGATGACTACGAAGAAAATAGATGAAAACCATTTAAGGTAAGCATTTTTAAATCGCCTATAATTCTTCAGTTTAATTGTATTTTTTATTTCAATATATAATTCTTATAATTAAAAATTATTATAGGATTGTTTAGGTGCTTTAGATAGTACCTTTATCCAAGTGACATCCCCTAAAAAGAAAAACAATGTTATCGCACAAGAAAAGGGGGGATTGCATCAAGGGCATCTCACTTTAAGGAGAAAAAGAAATCATCCGTTGACAGAGTTCAAAAAGTTTCAAAGAGGATAAAGACTTCAGCTGTGCCAAAAATGTCGATTCTGACTTCAAGTTACTCAATGCTCAGGTTGAGAGATTTATGCAAACTGTTAGCTCATAATTTGAGTCAATGTCATCTTGGGTTTAAGGTAAATCCTTAAAAATGCCACAAGTTCTTGAGATGTTGGATAAGTATGGTTTCGTTGGTAAGAACAAGTGCATGGCTGCTCAAGTAATTTGTGAAGATCCTGTGAAGGTTGAGTTATTATTCAGTTTGGATCCCTCTGAAGTTGAAGATTTTATACTCAGTTGCTTGGAATAGTATGTTTGTGATGTCATTGGATTTGAAGAATATTTTTTTACTTCTATCATTTTTGATATTGTGATAGATGTTTTAATTATGCAAGACCATTGACAGAGTTGTTGCCATCATATTGCATTTTTTTTAATAAAATTGTTCAGTCCATGACTTTGTGTGATTATTTTTGTATTTTACTTATAAGGGTAAAATGAGAATTTTGGCCGATTCTCATTCCATAATGTAAGCCAAAGCAAGCAACATTAATGGGAATAATATCCATTCCAATATCTATACCAAGCACCATATCATTCCCATTGTCATTAATCCCTCGATAAAAATCCATTATCATTTTCATTGTCAAATATATACCAAGCGCCCCTTAGTTATACGTTGTAACCAAACCCACAACTTTCAAGTGTCTTTCTAATTTAAATTAAAAAAATTAATAAATTTTTTTATTTAGGTTATTTATATGATGTATTTATTTTTTAATTATTAATATTATTTTGGTAATTTATGAATTTAAATTTTATTTATATATAAGTTCAAATATAAAAGTAGGGGTGTAATCAAACCGAGCCGAGCCGAACTCTTAAATGTTTTGAGCTTGACTCGTTTATAATCGAGCCGAACTCGAGCTTTATTTAACGAATATATTTATGGCTCACGAGCTTTTATCGAGCCTAAATGAGCTTAATAAGTATAAATTATAAATTTAAATATTCATTAAAAATTAAATTATATATTCAGAAAAAATTATAATATTCTTATTAAAATTTATAATTTTATTCTAATAAATAAATTTAATATATTTGTCTATATTTTTCATAAGTAGAGTATAAAATCTATAAATTTAATATCAAAATTATTATTTTTTTAATTTAAAAGTTGATTCATGAGCTTAACGAACGTGTTCATAAGCTAACGAATTGAGTATTTTGAAGCTTGAGCTTAATTCGTTTATCTTAATGAGTCTCATTAAACGAGCTCAAACGAATTTTTATCAAATCGAATTTCGAATAGGTTATTTAGATATTTTTGTTAGTAGAGGTGGTTTTGATTTGACGTGGTGACGTGGCATCGAGGGAACTCGTGAAGAGGTCCCTAATAAGAGAAGCGAAGAAGGATGGGGGGCAGCGGCTGGAGCCTGAAGGGGCGGCTGCGTCCGGAGATCACTTATGACATCGGCGAGAATACGAGATACGATGTGGAGGAGAGCGTGCGTTGCTTACTTACGATCCGCCCTGGCAAGGTCCCGCTCCGCCTCCCTGACCGGCCCCGGAAGCACTCTCGCTCCCGCTTCATCGTCCTCGCCGTTTGTCTCCACCTCCTGCCTCTTCTCATCCGATTCCGGTAGCCCCGCTTCCTTACGATCCGCCCTGGCAACTTCACGATCCGTTGTATTTTATTTCATTTGGGATTTCTTGTTGAGTCAGGAGTTCTTGGATTTCTTGTTTTCCCTTCTTTGTTCAGGTGATGGGAAGTTGAAGAAGAGGGCCGAGGATGCGATGCCCATCGCCGCTGGGATCGAACGCGTGGAACTTGAGGCCGAGCTCGAGGTTCCCGTCCATTTTTTTTTTTATTCTGCAACGATATTTTGTTTGGCTTGATGAATGACTGGACCCGGTACTATATTTCGGTGTTGAATTCAGGTGAAGAAGCGCTTCGAAAATATAGATGAACCAGTTGGTCCTTTCGGCACCAAGGTTGGAAGCTATTATGTTAAGATATAGATCATGTTCACTGTTTTTTTCTGAGATGCTATCGGTTTCCTCTACTCATTAAAACTTCCATGTTGTAGGGGGACTAAGGTTATTTAAAATATTTACTTCAGGAGAACCTCGTTTTCGGATAAACATCCCTTTTACTTTCTTACAGATTGTTAAGGAAAATATATCATACTTAATGTTATATTCCAAAAAAATTCACAAAAAAAAAAGTAACATTAATTGACAATATTTGTGACCTATTAGAGGACAGTGAACGAGGATAATTTGAATTATTATCTAGGTGACTATTTGCGTCTAGAGCGATACCCAAACAAATTCAATTTGGGTTGGATTAAGGGGTTATGCGGCTGGGATAATTTAAATAAATTCAATTTGAGTTTGTGTTGGGCATTGTGGTTTTGGATAAATGTAGACCGAACTCCACTTAAGTTAGGTTCAAATTGGATTCCGATTAGAGTTAAATTGTTGAGTTAGGCCTAAACTAAATAAATTTTGGGATCAATTAGGTTATAATGCAATTTTATTTTAGCATTTGGGGTCTGACAAGTGGGTCTTGTGATTATGATTAATAAGCTCCATTTGTACTCAATTTGAATGAGTTGCAATGGAACCATGGTAGATTATTTAGACCTTGTTTAGTTGTATTCTTTGGTTCAGTTTGGTTTAGGGTTTTAATCTGCATGCAAAGTCCCTTGTCAACCATCAGTTGCAAACACAGAAGAAAAATAGACTTTTATGATATCCTTCTTACCTGATGAACAGAATTCATTTGGTAGAATGGTATTATCTTTTTCTTGCCTGTTTCATTTTTATTCTTGATTCCTTATGTTGTTCAGTTTTTTAAAACCTCTGGCTTGCTTTTTACACTGGATTCTGAGTGATGACACTTGTTATGATCTGCTCCTGACCTTCCATGTAGCTACCCAATATGTCTGTCTGGTTATGATTGTTTTTTTTTTTGTTCTTTTGATCCTACTCTGAAAACTAGCTACTGTGGCTGATTAAGTTACATATACTGCGATATAGAATCATTCTAATTGACTATCTATACATGGAATTTTTAGTAAAGCTTGTTTAACTTATGGGCATTCTACTGATCTTATGCATAATCTTCTCCTGTAATATTTAAGTCCTGTGATTCGGACTGTGGAGGGCAAAGTTCTATAGCAAAGTCATAAATTAGCCTAACTAAATGTTGCTGTCTTGCACCTTTGATTCAGTTGAGACTTGAGATTCTAAAGAATCTTCCTTCACTATTCTAATTTCTTTTCATCTGGTAATGGTTAGCATATTATTTGTTTTTGGTGTTTATTGTTGATATGTTTCATTTACAAATTGTTTATTATCCTATCATTACAGGAAGCACCTGCTATCATTCAATCTCGTTATGACAAGAGGATAGTTGGCTGTCCCGGGGGTGAAGGGGGTAAGTTGATAGAAGCTTCTCAGTGTTTTCTTCTTTATTGTTTTTTTTTGCCTTTTTTTTTTTTTTTTGTATAAAATAGGCTATCGTGGTACTTGCTTTTTCTTATGATAAATAATAGTGTGAAAAAATTGTGCCTTCTTGGAAGATCTTGATCTTGTTGCTAACTCACATTAGTAATTTTTGTTTTTCGTTTCAGAGGATGAACATCATGTTATTTGGTTTTGGTTGGAGAAAGGCAAGCCACATGAATGTCCTATTTGCTCCCAGTACTTTGTGGTAATTGTGATTTTAAGCGTGTAATATTTTAAACAAACAAGAACCTTTAGATTCAATTTTAAATATATTACTGCAACTTGTATATTTTGAAGAGGAACCATCACATACATTTCCTTGTCTTTCAGCTGGAAGTGGTTGGTAAGGGAGGGCCTCCACCTTAGATCTGGAGCTGATGGCCATCATTAGATCTGGAGCTGATCTCTGCTAAAAAAATTTTAAAAAAAAGGAAGAAAAAAATAGCGATGAGTGATTGTATGTAGCTTCAGACAAATTTCAGTAATCTCTGTTCAATTTTCTTGCCCAAGTGAGGGTTTTGTTTCCTATCCACTTTTTTTCTATGGCTAAGATGGCCATTTATCAGTACATTGTCAAATAAACAACTTACACTCCATCTTTTTGTACTGTGTTCGTATAACACCCTGTATCTTTGCAATTTTTAGCATCTGCTGGCTTATGAGAAAAGATGGGAAGAACAATGGCATGGATGCCAAGAAATTGGAAACAAAATCGGGTGGTCGTACAGTTTTTGCATATTTCGTTCATGTTTTTTGAATTACGGAATTTGATTTGTTGAACGTGTTTTGATGGCACTACATGAAAACTTGTGATGAATTACTAGTTCGATATATTGAATTTGAGATTCAGATTGGCTAATGTTTATTTGGCAATTCACTTTTGTGCGTTAGGATGTGGGTTTCAGGTTGTCTTAAAGCATGGCTGCATGGTTATTGGATTTGGCA
Organism: Zingiber officinale; assembly: GCF_018446385.1. Lineage (NCBI taxonomy): Eukaryota > Viridiplantae > Streptophyta > Magnoliopsida > Zingiberales > Zingiberaceae > Zingiber > Zingiber officinale. The sequence goes on from NC_056006.1 coordinate 74,154,795, forward strand.
ATTCATTGTTCTTTCGATTTCCCAGTGCTATATTCTACTTTGCTTAGATGATATCGCACAACATGAGCATTCAGATTGAATGTTTTCTTTAGGACAATTCTTAAATTTTCTTCCTGCTCTTTGAACTTTACACCATTTTATTCTCTGTACAGATTTGATGAGCATTTGTATTCGTCCCTTCTTGCGCTTCACATGCTTCCTGCTTCTTATGCAGGGGTGGACTGTGGATGGGTGAAGACAAGTTGGCTTCTGCTTCATATTTGGGTCAGTTTGAACATTTGCAAACAAGTTCGCTTCGATCAGGCAAATAGAGGTCTATTCTTTGTTTGTTTCTTTCTTTCCTTTTCTTCCTCCACTAAAGTTAAGTTTGGAACCAAACTTCAATCCAATCCATGCATTTGGAAAAAAATTACCCATCAAAAAAGAAAATTTAATTTTAATCAGTTCAATAAAGAAAAATCACGAGTACATGAGCAATCGGATATTATGGCCCAATTTCTAATCATAACATTGCTGGTTGGCTCTTGGTCACGGTCATTGCATGATGAAAGCATTTCCCAAAGAGAATCCAATCACCACAAGCACTCACTTGCCTTTGCTCTCTTTCACGGTTCCCCCCTTCACCAATGCTCCTTTGGCTTCACCCGAGAGAACCATCAACACAAATCATCCTCTGGTTTTGCAACTCCTCCATGAGAAAGTAATTAAGGGAGAAGGAAGGAAGGAAGGAAGGGGAAAAAAAAGCAAAAGAAGAGCCCTGATTTAAGCTGTCAGATAAAGCAAAGGATATATATTGAAGTTGGATAGCAAAATAACATTTCAAGGGACATGATACGAATGAAAAAGATGGTCAAGTCCATCCTCCAAGACCTGCTTTATTTATTGGAAACCACCATTTTTTTCCCTCCTCCCCTTTTACTTTCTTGAGAAATTCACTATCGAAATTGAAGAAATAATAATAATAAAGCCAACCAAAACTATGATCTTATCTTGCTTTGTGCTCTTTTGGGGGATAAATTACATGTTTTGATTTTCTTTTTCCTCTTCTAGTTTGGATATATTCACTTTCAATCATTTTGACTAAAGTTGCTAGTTAAGTGACCGTTGGCATGGGAAAGTGGACATATACGGGCCTACTCTTCCAAAGTCCTTAATTTTGATGATTAGAAATCTTCAATAATTGTGTCATTTAGTGTAAATAATTAATTCTCCAAATATTACAAACTCAATATGCTAACCATCCTGATTTTGATCTCATGTCTTGTATATAACCAAAATTGGCTGCTAGGAATCATGCAAAAAAAGAAGAAAGAAAAAAAAAACTTGAGAGGTGCAACTCGAATGCTCACCTCTCTCATGGATGTCTCAAAAGATGTTAATTACTACATGACTCATGTTCAAGTATAAGTCTTTAGCATCCTTCCCCAGGCTCTTTATCTCTTCATCTCCTTTTGCCAGTGTTCAAGGAGTGCAGTGAAAAAGAAAAGTGAGAATACGAGTTAGATTCTCCATTGTTGAGGCCCACGCAATGGATGTATAAAAGACACCTTAAGCTCACAAAACCTAACACCAAGCAAACAGCAACTATTACTTACACCACCTCACAACTCCACTTCCTCCTTGTGAAGGTAAGTGAAAAAGATTTGAGGTTGTTTTACTAGATTTGATGTTGTTTTACTAGATTTGATGTAGTACTGACAAAAAAACTTTTTTTTTCTTCTTTAGATAAGTAGTGGCCTTTGATGTAGTCGAACGTAAGAAAATTGTAACGTTGCGTGATCTAATTTGTAGTTTTTTTTCATTTGAGAAGATGAACAGGAAGCCCGGAGACTGGACCTGTAGGTCCTGCCAACACCTCAATTTCAGCCGCCGTGATTCCTGCCAACGGTGCAGCGACCCGCGGCCGACCGGAGGTGACCGCTCCTCCGACTTCTTCAGCTTCGGCAGTGGCGGCGGCGGCCGCGGGGGCTCGTCCTTCGGCTTCATTGGCTCCGACGTCCGCCCCGGTGACTGGTATTGTTCCTGCGGTGCCCACAACTTCGCCAGCCGCTCCAGCTGCTTCAAGTGTGCCTCCCTGAAGGAGGACTCCGCCGTCGGCAGCGGCGGCAGCTTCGATGGAGACACACCGCGGTCACGGGGCTACAGCTTCGGAGGAGGCGGCGGCCGTGCTGGGTGGAAATCTGGCGATTGGATTTGCAACAGGTGTCAATGCATGGATTCCTCTCTTCTCAGTCGTCTAAAATTTAAACAAATGAAACACAATGTTTCCTAATCATGAGCGTGATTTTTAAAAAGGTCGGGCTGCAACGAACACAACTTTGCGAGCAGAATGGAATGCTTCCGCTGCAATGCGCCAAGGGATTCTGGTATATTAATAATCACAAAACCATGAGATTGCATGCTCTGTTCTTGGGAAATCCAATCTGAATTCATCAGCATTCTTGTGATGACAGGCACTGAAGTCTGAGAAGAATCAAAGACGAAACAACGACGAAGAGATGAATGAATGAATGAATGAATGAATGAGAAGAAATCTGAATTACTAGTTTTGTTTTGCTTTCTTTGGTTTCCAAGTCTATGTACTTGTACTACCGAACTAGTGTGTCGCTGCACCTTAATTTTCTACTTAATTAGTGTCTTCGATCGCTTTGATATTTATGTTCCTTTCTATCTTATTGTTAATGCGAGATCTCTGTTCTAGTAGCACATGTTTTCGCGAATGTTGATGGTCTAAAACTCAAAATGCAAGTGGTTTCCAGATAGTGATCCTCCAATTTTAAATAAGCTCGCAAAGACATATATATAGCTTCTGAATCATGTTCTTTCTTTGATCAAGATTCTGTACGTAATGAACTGATTTTTCATGTGATGAGAGAAATTGCTCTGGTCAAAAGTTTAAAGCATCTTAGTTTTTGTTTGTATTGCACCACTGCTACTTTCTGTTTTAGCAGGATGCTTTTCCTTGACGCCTTTCGATTGAGCTTTATAACTTTTGCAAATTTAATGTATCCCATAGTTCATCCGAAACTTTAGTTTGCGGATAGTTTCCTAACTAAATGATCTATCTTGATTCTTGAACCCTCTTGAAATCCTTTTCCTTTCTTTTGCCAAGCCTACGTAACTATGGATATGAACAGTCTTAACTATAGATATGAACAGCATTTAGCGTACATTAATTCAATACATGGAGTGAACTTATTAGTGTTGTTTCCAGGATGAAACAGCAAAGCAGTCGTAATTTTTACAATTAGCAAGCTGAAGAAACCTTCAATTGCTATGATAATATCAAACGGAGTATATCGCCAGAATATTTGAATGATTTCTCAGTTTCCTCCAGACAATGATCCTTCTCTTCTCTGGACCAGTTCTGCCAAAAAAAAATAGTGAAATATAAAGCGGAACGTCGAAAATTTGAAAGAAAAAACAGAAAGAAAAACTTAATAGGCAAGGGGGGGAAAATGTCCAGGGTCATACCGAAGCAACCCTGTTCAGCTTATCACGCACATTTTGCAACAGGTCGGATAGATCCACCCATCCCATTCTTGAAATTCGAGACTTGTTCAGTTTAAAACGCTAAATTTTGTACAATTAGGTAACTAGCCATGAATCTAAAAGAGTAGATGAATTTCATAGATGGCATTACGGTGAAGTACAGACACCACTACAAATAGCTGTATGCAAGCATAGTCAAGGGGTTATTTAAATGAGATTGTGTTACGTACTATGATTTGCAGCAGATACAAAAGGCATGGCAAATTATGAATGCTGTTAGTCAAGACATACTACCCTTCTACAGATTCTAGGAGATAAAATAACAGATTGACCTGAGAAGAACAAGTTTCGTTGTCTATTGCTGTGAACCTGTCTATTCGAACGCTCATGCTGTGAATCTATCTATTTCTTAAATATTGAACATCCTCAATAATAACATATTTTAAAACTCTAAGTAGTTTTTATGCTCCTCTCATGATGCTCTTCATTGCGAGATTTTGGTTCCAAACTGGACAAAACTGTAATAATGTGAATGAAATGCTTACCAAGGGAAACAATTATGCTGCTTGTAAGAGCTAAACTGATTCTATGATATTACCTTTTCTGGATAGACTAAGTAGACAGATTCAGTGCCTTAAAAGTCATATGAAAAAATCACAGTATCAAGTGATAATGGAAGTGGCGAAGGGAGCAAACATCTTACTACCATATGTAAGAACGTATGAAGGAAAGCTAGATATAAAAGTAATGGTCACAAGCATTAGTAACATCGAGTGACCAAGGCAAGTCAACTTTTGCACAAGAGATGCAATTTTTCAGGAGGTCACAATCTGGAAAATGACATTTAGAGAAAAATTAAGTACCTTTTTGCCAATCATTCGCCCACCAGCACTATGAGCAAAGTATATATTGTAAAAGTGGCAGATGAAAGCTTGAGGATCCTTTTGAGATAGCTCCTCGAGATACTGGGAATAAGAAACACCAGGAGAAGAAGGCTCGGGAATGGTATGCCCTTGGTCCTTGAACCATTTTAGATCTTTAGCTAATTTTTCAGACCTTTCCAAGCCAGTACTCCTGAACTCAGCATCTACAATACAATGGTTATGTATATACTGAACTATGCTCCAAATACATAACACTAGTAAATTGCCACAATTTGCCTGTTCCTATAAATAAAATCAAATTTTCTTTAAAATATCATAGATAGTAGTTTATCTTATTATTTCATCATTAGATCCAAAAAGCAGCTACCATGCAAGCACAAGCGTGTTACTGATAGAAACTGACAAAACCAAACTATCAGTTAGAAAGCAACAAATGCCCTGTTTTATTCCAATTTCCTATCCTTATTTTGCATCTACTTGTAGCATCCATCAACTACTAAATTTTAACATAATATAATTTGCAGGCGATGCAACCACAAGAGGTCACCCACTGCCTTCATTTGGTTTGGATTGGGATGGATTTTTTTGACAGTCCATACGGCTGAATTAATAAAAGAAAATTCAACTGATACATACAAACTTTATCCTATGTAGAAGTGTTGCTAAACCTTTCTTGTTGAGCCAAAGGATTTATAAAAATGATGACTTGTATACTTGAAGCAAAATCTACGCAGCAGTAAATATAACAGCTTTGAATGGTTAACAAAAACTTTAGCTAATGACGTTCAATTATTATATCTCAAAAGCTAAATTTATCTGATTTCCCAATTGAATAAATCGCTTATCAGAGTTTGTGCCTTCTGTCCTCGATTAAACGTAAAAAGGTTAACAAGTAGAGACAACTAAGGACTTCATCAAAGATGGAAACCAAAACTTACACCAGGGATAGGCGGCCTTCTGGATGATCATTTCGAGGGTATCATAAACGATCTTGCTGTCGACTAGAAAATGGAGGTAGCCCTCGATGGACGGTTCCCACTTAGCGACGGGCGGCGATTTAGACTCCTTCTCACCTTCCTTCGCCTGATCCTTGGTGTGCAGCTTCATAGCAACGGTCCTCATCTCGTCAACGAACGAGCGGTCCCGGGAGGCCTGCCGCTTCTTCGGCATCTCTGCGGTGGTCGCCGTGACGACCATGGTGCGCAGGGGCTTCCGGTAGGAGGCGTCTCTCCGGTGACGGTGAGGGAGGGCGAAACGAACCGGACCAGAAAGGGAGGCAGGGATGAGGCGTGCTCGAGCACAGAAAGCTTGGGATTGGGAGATAGGAAGCGTGGAGGAGGCCATACTTATGCTTGTGGTTACGGTGAAAGCGAAGCTAGCCTTTGCGTTGGTCTAGGGCTTGTGATGCAAGGAAGAAGACGATGGAGCGGCCTTGCTTTCCTTCCCTTTTATTATAATTTTTGCGCACGAGAAATTAAAAATAAAATAATTGGAGGAGAGGATGCGAGGATATTACAAGAACTCGTTAGATTATACTAATGCATTACCCGTGCGCTTATTGGATTGAGCACAAAGGGTCTACGAGGTACGCACGGGTTCTATGTTAAATTAACAATTAATATTTGATAACGTAACTTACCCTCCTCAATTACCTTCCTAAGTCAGAGAAGGGACGGATCTTGGCCGTTCCATACAGCACGTGGCAGGTTCTCCACGGGTGCTTCTATATCGAGTGGACTTAATAAATTCGTCTTTTCGGACAGCGTAGTCGCATAGAAGTAGCCGCACGGATTTACCTGAATCAGTTGATATTTGGATGGTTAGTTTAATAAATTTTGGAAATAAATGTTTAGCGAGTCTAAAATGTAATCTCTTATGTAAAGGATATTAGGACAAAGATCTCTCATTATTTAACTCTTTTTAGAAAGTGCAGAGCCGTATTCAAGGAAGCGATGATGCTCCCGTAGTCGGATAGAACTATGTCATGTTCAATTAAGAAATTAAAGAAACGGAAACTCTCCCGTAAATTTAATCTGACGTCTTTAGCTGTAGAATGACAAACGTGTAGGATTTAATCTTCTTTTGATCTAAAAGCTTTATTGAAAATTGAAGTTCTGTTGTCTAGTTGATTGATTAGAGAGTTATGGATTTATTATAGTGGAATAGGGATGAATTTTCAATAGATATATATTCCCTAAGAAAAATTCTTTTAACCCTAAATTGATTTTATATAATTTAAGAACAAGAGGAACGCCTGAATTCCTACCTTGTATTAAAAAAAATTGAAGTCAAAATGGAGCATTTTCTTTTTGGTTGAAAATTAATACGAGGTGGGACATCAAGATCAGCATGGGCTCGTCAGAGCAATGAAAGGGCAGAGACAGCACCACGGGGATGCCTTATCGTTGGCAACAGTAGGGTCAGAGACAGTGGTGTTGTACTTTACTGAGCCGCTATCTATTCCGTATCTATTTCGTATTTTTAACTTTCGAAATTCAAAAATATTCTCCTTCGATCCCCTCCACCTACTTTATATGAAATAATCATATCGATTGTCCGATTTATTCAAAGATGATAGATATATTATAATAAAATAAAAAATTAATTTTTAACGGACAATTTGAAAAAGAAATTCTCTCTGTGTCCTTTTCATCCCGCGTTTGATTATAAATTTATGTTATGATTTACTTCTACATAATTTAAAGATAGATTATGACTCATAAAAAAATATCTAAATAAATATAATTATCTTTTATTATTATGATTTATTAATATATATATTTTTTGAAATAAATTGATGAAGACACTAGGGGCAAATATATTCCCCTTCTACTACCATGAATATACCTCTTTAAATCTTTATATAACTGTTATAAATTTTTAAAAATTCAGTATTCATTCATATAGATAATTTGGATATATTAATGAAATGATGGAAAGTTCTCTAAATCTATTATCTAGTTTTGTCAATAATTTTTTTAAAAATAGTATAAAAATTATATTATCATGTCCAAAAGTTGAAGAGATGGAAAGTCGAGGATGTGGTGCTTCCGCTGACCGCCTGTAGACTCCGCTCTAACCTACAACATAGATGACGTCAGTACAGAGCAAGGGAAGAGGTCCCAGCATTGGCCGTTCAACGCTTAAGTCAGTCACCGACGATGAAGTATAAGGCGGAGAAATGAAGACTGTAGCCCAAACAGTGAATATCGCATATTGCGTATCTCCGTCGATGTTTGAACCCCCTTTATATAGAGCTCCTGTAGCGCGCATGTACACTCCCCAAGGCGTGCATGCTTCCCAAAGTTTTTCCTGAAAAGACTTGTTAGTAAAGTGTCCCTGACACAGTACCTTAACAGGTCGAACATATCTCTAAGGTGACAGTGGAAGCCTCCGTCGTACGATCTTCTGACTGTCTATGCCCAGTGTTGACGACACTAACTCCGAAAGAGATGTCGATGGATACCAAAAAGAGTATGCTGCTAGGCCGAGCGGGTTGGCCGCTCGGCTAGAACTTCGCTGTTCCTGTATCTCGTCTGCTCGGCCGAAACTCAACAGTGTTTGTACCACATCCTGCAGCCTAGCCAAGTGGGGTAGCCATTCGGCAGAAGTTCCGCTCTGCCGTTGACAAGTCCTGCTGCCTGGCCGAGCGGGATGGCCGCTCGGGCCGACTTTTGCACAAAGGATCCTCCATCCGGCGCCCCCTACTCCATTGAACGTCGGTCGTTTGACAACTCCCCGAGTTGAAGGCGGGATCAGACCAGAACCTTCTCCTCCCGGTCGGGGCATGCTCGCCCGACCGGTCGATGCTATCTGCGCGTTGACCGCCTTGACTTTGGCCTCCACCGTAGCCGCTATATCCCGTGGGGTGGGGCCTCTCATCACCACATCACATGCCTCCCTCTCAAGTCTAGTTGAAGGAGGCTACAAGTCCGACTGACTGAACAATTGTCTGAGAAGTTTTCCACCCGATCGGCCTTCGACACTACTTGATTTCTAATCGGGATGCGACCGCCCTATGCCGGTCGACCTGTTGAAGCTTGTCGTTCGGTCGTAGGTCTGCTCCCTCAAGCCGATCAGCACAACGAAGGTTTATACTTTGAAATCTTTTCTTGGTCTGTCTTGGGCGAGCGCGAGCCAGGCTTACGTCACCCAGATTTTTGGGAAATCATGCAAATCTCTTCGTATTAAGACTGAGCGCGCCCCCATGCCTTTTAATTACCCTCATTAAATGTCGGCCCGTGTCGATGCGCCACGTATCATGCCCGCTGCCGCCGCACGCCTGACGTGACAGGATATCGATGTGACATTTAGCAGTTTAAATTCAACGGTCTGATCTCTACCTGGGTTTCTGCGACCTAGATCGAACGACTCCGATCGGTCGACCCTGGGGTTTATAAGCATCTCCTACCTAGATCTCCTTCACTCTACGTCGTCGTCTCTGTCTGCAAGCCTCTCGTCGTCGTAGTCTTTGCCGCGCTTTGCTCCGTTGCCCTTTCTTCGGCAATCTCTGCGATCTCTCGTAAGCTCTCATCTTCCTTCGATTGAAGTTGTTTGTTGCTTCTAAAGTCCTTTTTTCGAGTCGCCTTTCTTCCCTATTTTCTGTTGAACTTTAGTTTCGATGGCAAGCTCTTCACAGCCACCTATCGGCGTCCCTGGGCTTTGGTATACCTCAACTGAGTCCAGGTTTGACGCTGACGACGCTGAGAGTTTGACAGCCGCATTTGAGTTTCCTCCTGGCTACAAAGTTGTTCTTCCTTCCCCTTCCGATCGGCCAAATTCTCCGCCGCCTGGCTACATTTGTTTCTTTAAGGATCAGTTTATCGTCGGTCTACGATTTCCTACTCACCATTCTTTCCCGTTGTATGCAAGTAGTTTCGTATCTCCATTCATCAACTAGTGTCGAACTCCTTTCGACTACTGTGCAAGGTAATGATCCTGTTCTGCCTACATAGCATTCCTCTCACTCCCAAGATTTTTCATTACTTTTATTATTCGAAATTGTTCAAGCCGGGGACTTGTCTTTTTCAAGCCCGAGTGGGCTTAGTTTTCTTCGACAAGATGTCGACCTCCAACAAGCATTGGAGGAAATATTTCTTTTTTGTACGCCTTCCCGAGCGGTCGGACTTTCCGACCCACTGACGGCTAGAAATGGCGGCCCAACCTCCCTTGAAATAGTATAAGAGCCAATCGGACTACCTCAACGCAGCTTCCATGTTGGCCGATCAGAAGTATGACATCCATAAGTTGCTGCTGGAGGGTGTCTTTTATATCTTTAGCCTGAGTCCGATCCGTACCCAGCTTCCGTTCAGCCTAGGTATGCGACTTCTGTACTCATTCCTTTGATTCTAACTATTTTTTCTTCCTCTTTTACATCCGAAGTCATGCTACGCGCGCGTTTGGCCTGCAAGGCTAAACTTGCTAATTAACGTTGCGATCAATGCAGCTGCTGCAGAGGAGTTGGAGAGCCTCGGCCTTCAGCCAATTGGCTCTCAAGAAGACCCCCAAGATGAGAGTGAGGTAGCTCCAGTCTTGGCGAGTGGTGGAGCAGCTAGTGGATCACGCCCTCCATCCGAACGACAACCAGTCATCCAGGTTGAGGGGGTGTCAGGCTCAGCGACCTCAGGGGAGCCATTGATCAGGCGCAAGAGGTGCCGGGATGAGACATCGTCGTGCTCCGCTTCCTCAGTGATGCAATCTGCTAAGCGGGTTGAGACTTTGAGCCTCGCTCTAGTTCAAGAGACGGTGACTCCTACGTCATCTGATCAGACTTCCTCCCTGTCCGGTCTGCCCTAGGGAACAATTTGCGCGCCACTAGTGGCCTTCATGCCACTAAAATCGAAGGGCAAAAAATCTAGTATCTGTTCGGCGTCCTCGTCTCGGCCGTCTGGGCGACCAACCTCAACACAATCAGCCCCGAGCGACCAGCGCTATATAACAACGGTACTGCATCTACCGACTAAGGAGTGGTACGAATCGAGGGCTGAATCCCGAGCTCCTGAGCACCAAATAATCATCCAAGGGTCATTCGCCCAAATATGGGTTGATGCCCGAGCCCGTGCAGCGATGATGCCTCCGGGGGCGCTCGCAGACAGCCACATCCGGATGTCTACTGGGATAAGTGCTGCATTTTCATAGTTTATTTTCGATCGGCGCTTATATTCTCTTTGTTGTTTGCAGTACTAGGTGGAGAGTTTGGCTATGTGCCAAAGGTTTGCATTTTTGGAGGAGGAAGTGAAGAAACTGAAAGCATCGAGCGGTCAGTCATCCTCCTCTCAACAGCAGACGAATACTGCAGTGGCTAAGCTGAGGGCCGACCTAGAGAAAAGCAATCAGCTGCTAGAAGCCAAGCGGGGGAAAAGTGCAGAGCATGCCACTCTGTTGGCTCGACTCAACAAGCAAGTTAGCACCTTCGACACTAAGATCGAGTCGGCCAATGCGAGGAAGCTTCGGGCCATTAAAGACCTCGACCTGAAGAATAAGGAGGTCCGGGCTCTTGCCAAGAAACTTAAGGAAGCTGAGGATTTTCTGGTCATCGAGCAGAACAGTTAGTCGGCCGAAGAAGCTGCCCTTCGCGACCAACTCTCTGCCAAAGATAATGTGCTGGCCACCGCGAAGGACGAGTTGGAGGCCTCCCGAGTGGCTTTGAAGACTTACCAAGATGTCGAGGCTGGCCGGTTCGAGACTATGAAGAAGAACTACATCCGCTCAAATGCTTTCAATGACAAAGTTATCAACCGGGCACTTCGCCTGTTCGACCTAACGATCGACGAGACGATCGACTAGCTCAGAGAGGGAGGCTACCTATCGGCTGCTCTGACCAACAACATCATTAACCAGGACAAACTTACTGCATCATTGTCTGATGACGTCTTAGATTACCTTGAGTGAGGTTGAGAGTTCCCCCTGTAAAATTTTTGAAGTTTTAATGAATGCTTGTCCATTCGAGCAAGCTTGATCTCCTTGTATTTGTTTTTTCAAATTATGGCCTCGTGACTCCTTCGATCATCCACGATTAGTCTATCCAACCGATCAATCCTTTTTGTCTTCAAAGTTCATTATGATTCTGTGACTGTCTGATTGGTTGTAGGAGTATTTTGAAGAATAGTTCCGAACGGTGATTGTATTTTGAAGACTTTAAGCTTTAGAGTAGCCCGAGTTTATGGTCGGCTATTCATCGACGCTTGGCCGCTTATTGAGCCAAGGGTTTAAGGTTGTCGCTCGACCGTTGATGTAGACCCGGGTTTAAGATCACCGCTCGACCGTTGACATGTACTAGGCGAACACTGAGGTTTAAGGTCGCCGCTCGACCGTTGATGTAGACCCGGATTTAAGGTTGCCACTCGACCGTTGACGTAGACCAGGGTTTAAGGTCGTCGCTCGACCGTTGACGTGGACTAGGCGAAGACTGGGTTGAAGGTTGTCGTTCGACCGTTGATGTAGACTCGGGTTTAAGGTCACCGCTCAACGGTTGACGTGGACTAGGCGAAGACTGAGGTTTAAGGTCGCCGCTCGACCGTTGACGTAGACCATGGTTTAAGGTCGCCACTCGACCATTGACGTGGACTAGGCGAAGACTGGGATTTAAGGTCACCGCTCGACCGTTGACGTAGATTAGGGTTTAAGGTCGTCACTCGACCGTTGACGTGGAGTAGGTGAAGATTGGTGTTTGAGGTTGTTGTTCGACCGTTGACCTAAACCAGGGTTTAAGGTCGTCGCTCGACCATTGATGAAGAATAGGAAAAGACTAGGTTTAAGGTTGCCACTCGACCGTTGACATATACCAGGGTTTAAGGTCACCGCTCGACCGCTGATGATAACAAGGGTTTAAGGTCACCGCTCGATCGTTGAGCGAGATGCATCTTAAGAGGCCTTCGCTTTTTATTCATATTTTGCTCTGCGTTCAAGAAACATACAAAAATACATGTATTCACTCACGCACCTCTCATCCGACCCTGTAGGGTTCGAGATGATTCGCGCTCCATGGCCTCTTGAGCTGCCTTCCCACTTCATCCTTCAAGTAGTAGGCGTCCGAACGGGACTTTTACATGATCTTGAAAGGTCCCGCCCATGGGGCTTCGAGCTTGGTGACATCACCGACCGACTTCACTTTCTTCCAGACGAGATCACCGACCTGGAAGGACCTCGGGATCACCCTCCGGTTGTAGTTCTGTTTCATCCATTGTCGGTACGCCGTTAGTTGAACAGCTGCTTTTGCCAGCATTTCATCCACCAAGTTGAGCTTCATGAGCCTCCGTTCGGCGTTTCCTTCATCGTAGTGCTGCACCCGATCGAATTCTACTCCAACCTCCACGGGGACGACAGCTTCACCGTCGTATACCAAGTGGAAGAGGGTTACGCCGGTCACCTCCTTCGGGGTTGTGTGAAGGGCCCACAACACACTAGGAAGCTCGTCGACCCAGCTGCCTCCGACGTGATCGAGCCGAGCGCGTAGGACTTTGAGGATCTCCCGATTAGCGACTTCGACTTGTTCGTTGCTCTAGGGGTAGTCCACAGAGGTGAAGGCCTGTTGGATGTCATAGCCCTCGCACCACTCTCTCAGCCCCTGACCGGCGAATTATCTTCCATTATCTGATACGAGTCGGCGTGGATGCCGAACCGGCATATGATGTTCTGCCAAACAAACTTAATGATCATCTGCTCGGTTATTCTTGTAAGTGGCTCAGCTTCTACGCAATTCGAGAAGTAGTCCACCGCGACGAACAAAAATCTCCGTTGGTCGGTCGTCATGGGGAATGACTCGACGATATCCATGCCCCATTGGTTGAATGGGCAAGATACTGTGGACGTCTTCATTTCCTCGATCGGTCGATGCGGAAGGTTGTGATACTTCTAACAAAACAAGCAGGTGGCCACCGTCCGAATGACATCTTCTTGGCGGGTTAGCCAAAAATATCCGGCCAAGGGTATCTTTCGAGCTAACGCATGGCCTTCTGGATGGCCTCTGCAGAAGCCTTGATGCACCTCCAGCAGAATGTACTCGACATCTTCCAATTCGACACATTTGAGTAGGGGCCCAGAGAAGGCTCTCTTATAAAGCTAGTCCCCAACCAAGGTGAACCGTCCGACCCTCTTCTTCAGCAAGCAAGCTTCTTCTGGATAGGCATGTGTGGTTCCCGATCGCAAGAACTCTATCAGGGTCGTTCTCTAGTCGTTGGGGAAGGTTATTCGATCCATTCGGTCAATATGCGCCATAAGCGAGACCTGATCGATCGGCTGTCCTATGACGATCAGTGATAACCAACTGGCTAATTTTACCAACTCATTTACCACTTGGTTCTCCGATCGAGGGATATTTTGTATAATGAGCTCCTGAAAGTTGGTCTTCAACTTCTTGAAGGCTTTCGCATAGAGCCTGAGGCAGGCGTTGCTTATCTCGAACGTCCCTGATAGTTGCTGAGCGGTCAACTGAGAGTCCGAGTGGATGAGGACTTTAACGGCTCTCACATGCCGAGCTGCCTATAGACCGACTATCAATACCTCATACTCTGCTTCATTATTGGTGGTGCGGTATTCTAACCTAACGGAAAGCTGCATCCGGTCTTCCCGTGGTGAGATAGGCAATATGTCGATTCCTCTGCCTTGCCGAGTGGACGAGCTGTCAACATATATCTTCCATGTTGCCTCCGGCTCGACCTTCTGGACCTCTATGACGAAATCCGCTAAGGCATGAGCCTTGATTGCCGCTCGGAGTTGATATTATATGTCGAATTCCCTTAGATTGGTCATCTATTTGATTAGCCTTCCTGATGCTTCGGGGTTGAGAAAGATTTGTCCCAAGGCGTTGTTAGTTAGAACAATGATTGTGTGCACTAGAAAGTACAGATGAAGTCTCCGAGCGACGTGAATCAAAGCATAAGCTAATTTTTCAAGACCAGTGTAGCGAGACTCTGTATCCTTCAATATATGGTTTAAAAAGTATATAGGCTGTTGCTCTTGGCCATTCTGCCTAACTAGAGCCGACCCGACCGCATACTCATTGGATGATAAATAGATCCAGAGCTGCTCACCAACAATTAGCTTGGCTAATACAGGCAAGAAGTTAAGATATTCCTTTAGCTCTTCCAATGTTCGATCGCACTCAGCGTCCCATTACAATTTCGTAGCTCGGCGAAGCACTTTGAAGAATGGCAGGCTTCGGTCAGACGACTTGGATATGAATCTAGACAGCACCGTGATCTGACCGGTTAGCCGTTGAGCTTCCTTCAAATTCTGAGGTGGCGACATGTCTTGCAACGCTTTGACTTTTCTCAAATTGGCTTCTATGCCCCGCTCGGTAACAATGTATCCCAGGAAGTGACCACTTTTCGCGCTGAACAGACACTTATTCGGGTTCAATTTAATGCCATAAGCCCTCAGCGTTCAGTAGGTCTTCTCGATATCTATGCACAGGTCAGCACCTCGAAGGGATTTTATTAATATGTTGTCGACGTATACCTCCATATTACGTCTGATCTATCGTCGGAACACCTTGTTCATCAGTCTCTGGTAAGTGGCTCCGGCATTCTTGAGTCCGAACGACATGACGTTGCAGCAGTACATTCCGTTGGTCGTAATGAAGCTAACCTTCTTCTGGTCCTCGCAGGCGAGCGACACTTGGTGATACCCTTGGTATGCGTCGAGCATGCAGATCATCTCTCAGCTCGCCATTGAGTCCACCATCTAGTCTATCCTGGGTAACGAATATAAGTCTTTTGGGCATGCCTTATTTAAATCACAGAAGTCGATGCAGACCCGTCATTTATTGCCAGACTTGGAGTCTAACACGACATTGGATAGTCAGCTCGGGAATTGAACTTCCCTAATATGGCTGGCTCCCGACAACTTTTCTATCTCCACCCGGATAATCAAATTTTGCTCTGTGCTGAAGTCCCTCTTTCTTTGCTTCATCGATCGAGCGTCCGGTCGGACATAAAGCTCATGCTGAGCCACACTCGGGGAGATACCGGGAAGCTCATGTGTCGACCAGATGAACACATCGTGATTTTGTCTAAGACAGGCGACCGACTCTGCCTTCTTCTCCACCTCCAAGTCGACGGCAATAAAGGTGGTTGCTTCCGCTCGATTGGGGTGGATCTGAACCTCCTCTTTTTCTTCATACACCAATGTAGGAAGCTTTTTAGTGATTGCGTTCACCTCCAAGCGCGGATTCTTTCGAGCGCTTCTCGCTTTGAACTTGACCATCTTGACGTAGCATCGTCGAGCAGCCAGCTAATCGCCTTTGACCTCACCTACCTGGTCGTCTACCGGAAACTTGATTTTTTGACAGTAAGTAGACACTACCTCCCAGAACTCATTGAGGGTCAGTCGGCCCAAGATGACGTTGTAAACCGACGGTGCGTCCGCCACGATGAAATTCATGATTCTGGTTCTCCTCAATGGTTCTTCCTCGAGCAAGATGGTCAGTTGGGCATGTCCGAGCGGCAACATTTCATTGCCTGTGAAACCGTAAAGAGTGGTCGTCATGGGCAGCAACTCATTCCGATTAATTTGTAATTGATCGAATGCCTTCTTGAAGATGATGTTCACTGAACTCCCTGTATCAACAAAAGTTCGGTGAATAGTGTAATTAGCGATTACCGCTCGGATAATCAGCGCATCGTCATGAGGGATCTCCACTCTCTCCAAGTCACTGGGGCTGAAGCAGATCTCGGGCCCTTCGGCCTTCTCCCTGCTGCATCCCACCACGTGGATCTTTAGCCGCCGAGCGTACGACTTCCTGGCTCTGTTGGAGTCGTTGTCGGTCGACCCTCCGACGATCATATCTATTTCTCCTTGGGATGCATTGCTTCTGTTTTCTTCTTCCCACTTGGAGAGTCTATTTCACTCAGCCGGGACTCAGGAGGTATCAGTGTCATCCCTTCGCTGGTGTTGATGGTGCCGCTCAGACACCCTTTTTCGTCCTCTCGCTGCCTAGTAGATCGATGTCTTTGTCGTCGATCGGGAGAAGGAGATCAGCGGCGGTATTCTTTTGGAGCCAGTCGGCTGACGATTGGTGTTCGACCGCTACAATCACGCGTGTTGTGGGTTGCCGACTGGTGGAAAGAGCAGAACATCAGCATCCACACCTTGCCTTTTACCGCCTTCCGCTGACCAAAAGCCACATGTTGCACGGCATGTGTCCTGGTCTCCAGGTGTGACCACACTCCTTTGGCCCTCAGCCCTTTGGGCGGCTGATGGCTACTCGATGGTCGGCGATCAGTCGTCGCTGAGGGTTCGGTCGACGCCTCTTTTCTTCTTGCCGCTTGGGATTCTTCCACGTCTATATATTCGTTGGCCTTCTTGAGTATGTGGTCGAAGTCCCTGGGCGACTTCCAATGAGCGATCGGAAGAAATCTCCCTCGACGAGCCCCTGAGTAAAGGTGTTCATCATTATCTCGAATGAGACCGAGGGGATGTCCATGACTACTTGATTGAAACGTTGTATGTAGGCCTGGAGCGTTTCTTTTGATCCTTGCTTCAGGGAGAAGAGGCTGATGCTCGTCTTTTGATAGCGTCGGCCGTTGGCGAAATGATGTAAGAATGCAGCTCGGAAGTCCTTGAAGCTGTGTATAGATCTGTCCGGCAATCTTCTGAACCAACATTGTGCTAATCCGGAGAGGGTAGTAAAAAGACTAGACACTTTACCCCATCTGTATACTAGTGCAGCGTGACTTCATTATCGAATCTATTTAGATGCTCATCCAGATCGATCAATCCGTTGTATGCCCCGATCGCCAGCGGGGTATAATTTCTGGGCAGAGGGTCTTTTAAGATCTCCTCGAAGAACTGCCGATTGATCCTTTCAGGCGACGCGTTGATTCGCGGTTCCTTGCCTTTTTGTGCATCCCGAACGGGAACATCATCTAAAGACGATCCCCGTTCTTGATTCACCTGGACTATTTCTGAGGGGGTTTGGAACAAGGCGCGATGAAAGGGGATCGACTTGGGCGCTTCCCCTTGTGTGTCGGTCGGCCTTCTATTCTGCCCCTATACGGAGATTTGCTCCACTCAGTCTTCCTGCCTCGCTCATCTCTCGGCCGCTGATGTCGCAGGCTGCTGCGCTTGTTGATCAACTAACGCCTGTTGTTGCTACTGCTCGATCATCTTTGCCACTCAGGCTTGCACGAGCATGTCGAGCTCTTCCTAGGTGAGCGTCACGGTGGTGAGTTGTCCAGCGTCCTCCATCTTCTTGGCTTGGATGCAGGTCAAGTTCCTACATACAACATCAAATATGATCCTGTCCGAAAGTCGAAGAGATGGAAAGCTGGGGATGTGGCGCTCCCACTGATCGCCTGTAGACTCTGCTCTGACCTGCAATATAGATGACGTCAGTGCTGAGCCAGGGAAGGGATCCCCAGCATTGACCCTCCAACGCTAAAGTCAGTCATCGACGATGAAGTATAAGGCGGAGCAACAAGAAGACTATAACGCAAACAGTGAATATCAAATACTGTGTACCTCCGTCGATGCTTGGACCCCCTTTACATAGAGCTCCTGTAGCGTGTGTGCACGCTCCCCAAGGTGAACACGCTTCTCAAGGTTTTCTTAAAAAGATTTATCAGTAAAGTGTCCCTGACACAGTACCTTAATGAGCCGAGCATATCTCTGAGGTGACAGTGGAAGGCTTCGTCGTACACTCTTCTGGCTGTCCATGCCAGTGTCGGCGACATTAACTCCCAAAGGGATGTCGATGGATACCAGAGAGAGTATGCTGCTAGGCCGAGCGGGCTAGTCAATCGACTGAAACTTCGCTGTTCCTGTATCTTGTCCGCTCGGTCGAAACTCAACCGTGTTTGTACCACGTCCTGCTGCCTAGCCAAGGGCGGAGGCACATACTAAGGGCATATATATATAATTTAAGTTTTACTTTTCTCTTATTTTGTGTATCATTGAATTTTTAGCCCAGTAGCCCATGCCCAACCCAGCCCAGCCCATGTCCTGTTTAATTTCTAACCTAATTCCTTGATTCTATCATTGGGCGGCGGACAAAACAAGATTTGCAATCTTGTTTTGTCCGCCCAATTTTTTTCCATAACATTTTATTTTTTAACAAATTTAAAACGAAACTTAAAAAAGTTTATTTCCATGACATTTTATTTTTTAACTAATTTAAAAGGAAACTTAAAAAAATAAATTGTAATTAATATCCCTAATTCCTTTTTACTCTTCGCCTATCTTTTTTCCCTCCTTGTGTGTTTCTTGCCGCCGACTCATTACTCCTAAGATTCTCATGATTGCTCCTCCGTGACTCCGATTTCTTTAGAGTTCCGCTGATCCCTCTTTTCCTCTTCGGTGATTGCTAGTTTGCTTCGTGATTCTTATTGCTCTCTCTCTCTCTTGATTGTTGCACGCCTGCACAAATACGATGTTGCAATTGCTCCACCAATCCTTACCCCTCCTTTTCTCTTCCACTGTTGCTTCGTGATTACTACTGCTCTACAATTTCTGTAAGTATAAATAATTGTTATCTCTGTTTTAATCTTCAATTAAAATGTTTTTTATTTTGCTTTGATAGCTGATCCCAATTTCTTAGTTTTTTTTATCACAGCTAATTGAAATGCATGCCTAATCAATAACCTAATTATAAGATTAAAATGCATTCCTAAATCCATCACAGTTAAATGTTTAACCGAATCAAACAACTAGTTTGAAATGTTACAACAAACGCAAAATGGTTTGCTTTTATTTGTTTTCTTAGTTTCACTTTTTAACTTTTATTCTATTAATTATTTATTATCTACTATGGCAAGAAATACTAGTAATGAAATGCATAAATATGCATGATTAAATGCTTAATCAAAGTTTTTAATACAATGTTGAAATTAATTAAAGATTCTTTTACTAGATACACGACCAAACTTTAATTTTTAATATGCGGTTACGCTTAAGAAAGGGACAACATATTTCTATTTCTTTTTATTAATCTTTTTCTTATATATAATTAAACCAGTTGATTTCTTAATTATTTTTTACTTTAAATAATGTTGAATTTTTAGCTATTGCAGTTGATATTGAATCTATTTAAGAGAAAGTGAGAATTATATTAGAAATCATTATTTAAAATTCATAAGATTTTATCATGTCAAAATGTGTTTGTCCTAGGTTATTTTAATGTCAAATCAAGAGAGAAAAGGGGGAAATAATATTCTATCATTCTTTAAGCCAAGAATTGATAATCCTTCATCCTCCGAGAGGACCGAGACTAATACATCCATTTCTAACGAAGAGTTCGAACCTCCTTCTAAATCTCAAAGAGTTGAGTTTGATGAAACTTCACTTGAACGAGATCCTGGATTGCGTATTCCCATGTGGAGACATCCTATTAATCATCGTGATGAAATTAGACGAGCTTATATCAAAATGGGGTCATATCAACCCAAATTGCAGGAGTACCCACGGTCTGAATTAGGAAAGCAACATCGTCGATTTCAATATACATGGTTTAAAAAATTTCCATGGTTAGAGTACTCTCCTTCAAAGGATGCAGCATTTTGTTTTCCATACTATCTTTTTGAATTAAGTGAAGCACAACAATCTGCATTTACAATAGAAGCGTTTAAAAGTTGGAAACGCGTTAATGATGGAGCCAAGTGTGCCTTTTTGTCGCATATGGGAAGTTATAACTCAATGCATAATAAATCTGCAAAATCAGTTGTTGATGTGATGAATGTAACTCGGCATATAGATAAAGTTATGAATCAAGAATTTTCTGAACAGATTCAAAAGAATCGATTAAGACTTGCGGCAACAATTGAGAGTGTCCGTTGGCTTAGTTTGCAAGCATGTGGATTAAGAGGTCATGATGAATCTTCAGCTTCTCAAAATTGTGGTAATTTCATTGAGATGCTAAAACTTTTGGGAAAATGGAATGCTAGTATTGGTGATGTAATCTTAGAGAAAGCACCGGGAAATGCAAAATATACCTCACCAGAAGTTCAAAAAGAAATCTTGCATATTATTGGTAATAGAGTCAGAAACAAAATTCGTGCTGAAATTGGAGATTCTAAGTTTTATATTTTGGTGGATGAAGTGAAGGATATATCTAACAAAGAATAGATGACTATAATTTTGAGATTTGTTGATGCTCATGGTTTTTTACGGGAGCGTTTTTTCCAAATTGTGCATGTTCATGACACCACAGCTACAACACTTAAGAAAAAAATATGTGATGTCCTCACCAGATATAATCTAGAAATACACAATATTCGGGGTCAAGGGTATGATGGTGCTAGTAACATGTGTGGTGCTTTTAATGGATTGCAAGCTTTATTTCTTAAAGATTGCCCCTATGTATATCATGTACATTGTTTTGCCCATCGACTCCAACTAGCATTAGTTACAGTTGTTGAAAATGAGATCTCTATATGACTTTTCTTTTCAAATTTGACGACTATTGTTAATCTTGTTACATCTTCGTCCAAACGCAATGCCGAGTTACAATATGCTCAAGTTAATGAAATTGCACGTTCTGTTGTTGCTGGTGAACGCGAGACTGGACGAGGAGCTAATCAGATTGGTACTTTGCATCGAGTAGGAACTACTCGTTGGAGCTCCCATTTTGATTCTATTTTCGACTTAATAGATAAGTATAATGCAACTATTAATGTGCTTGAAAATATTATCATTGATGGTTCCTCTACTTCGATGCATGGGGAAGCTGGTGGTTCCTTAATAGTGATGAAATCTTTGATTTTATTTTTATTTTGCATTTGATGCATAAAATTATGGCAATCACAGATTTACTTTTTCGTGCCTTGCAACAAAAATCTCTTGATATCGTAAATGCAATGGATTTGGTCTCTACAACTAAAGCACTTCTTCTGACATTGAGAAATGATGGTTTTGATATTCTTCTTTCATATGTCAAATCATTTTGCACAAGATTGGATGTTGATATACCGGAGATGAGTGCTCGTTATAAGCATTCTAGTCGTTCATGCCAGCAAAAGGATGCCATCACAGTTGAGCATCACTTTCATTATAATATATTTAATGCTGCAATAGATTTTCAATTGGAAGAGTTAAACTCTAGATTCAGTGATGAGACAGTAGAACTTCTTATGCTTAGCTCTGCTTTGGATCCAAAAGATAATTTTAACCGGTTCAACATTGATAAGATTTGTAATCTCGCTGAGAAGTATTATCCTGAGGACTTCACTGAACAGGAAATCCATAATTTGAGATGTCAGCTATAACATTATGAGCTCGATGTGGTTTGTCATGAAAATTTTCAAAAAATGTCCACTATCTCAGAATTGTGTCAAGGGTTATTTGAAACAAAAAAATTACAGTACTATAATTTGATCGACAAGTTGATTCGTCTAATTTTAACTTTGCCCGTTTCTACGACAACTACAGAGCGTGCATTTTCAGCTATGAAGCATGTTAAAACAGTTCTTCGTAATAGAATGGGAGAGGATTTTCTAACAGATTCTATGATTATCTATATTGAAAGAGAGTTTGCTTCAAGTATTGATTCAGATTCTATCATTGATGGATATTATACTTTGAAGAATCGTAGAGCACAACTTCGATAATGTGTATGTATATATGGATCATAAAATAATTTTTTTACTTTGTGAGTTATATGTGCTAATTAATTTTTTTCTATTTTTATTTAAGAAGTTGATGGTATGAAAGTTCTTCAACTGAAAACTGCAGCTGGAGCGCAATTCAAGTGGTTGGTTGATTAGATACATTTTCATGTTTGTCTCATTACTTGCTATATATTTCATTGGCCACTCAACCTTTCAAGACTTTTTATTTGTTTATGTTTGCTACACCTAATATTTTGGATTAATGAGGCGAGATTAGTTTTCCTTTTTATGTTATTGAACTTTATACTGCTTGTTGGAACCTCAAGGTTGTTTTGGTGTGATCAACAAGTTAAGTTAGGTCCTGTTTGTTTCTAACCTTGTGTCTAAGTGTGCAGGAGCTTAGGAGCACAGGTACTAGAGCAGAAGACGCAGCTAGCGAGAAGGACGGCACACGGTGCGTCCGAGGGATCGGCGGACGAGAAGGAAGTGCGCGCGATGGTTCCGAGGTACGAAAGCCGGAGCGGAAGATTGCTCGGGGAGCAAGAGACGCAGCTAGCGCGAAGGTCGGCACGGGGTGCGATCGAGGGACGAAGTCTGCGGATGAGTACGCTGGTGGACGAGAAGGGACACGCGGCAATTCCGAGGGACGAGAAGCCGGAGGGAAGCACGCTCGAGAAGACCGGAAGATGGGTTCGGGTGAGCCCTATTCCGGATGTCAGAGATCACCCAATCAAGCGGATCCGGAGCAGAAGACCCGGACCGAGACGGGGACTTAACGGAGAAGTGGTCCCGGACAAAAAGTCAACCGCAGTTGACTTTTTGCTCCGGGGCGCCCGGACCCTGATTTTGACCAAGATCGCGATTTACGCGATCTGAACGTTGGGGGATAAAGTTTTATCCCCCCAGGGCGCCCGGAACCCCTTCCAAGCTTTAAATCAGTTCAGAAATTGTAAACAACACTTGTGTGCTTCCACCGCTTTGATTAGCTTCTTTCTTTTGTGCCTACACTGCTGTAAACGAGGCTTCTCCGCCGAAGGAGTTCTTAGTGCAATCATCTTCCTTGGATTAACAACCTCCCCGGTTGTAACCAAGTCAAATCCGGTGCCTCGTCTTTATGCTTTATTTTCTAATCTATTTTTCAAGTGTTAGCTTAATTGTTCGAGAAAGGTTGTGTTTAATTCATTCAACCCCCTTTCTAGCCGGTCCAAAGGTGCTTCAGGAGGACTAACCGCCGAACGAAGCAACGAAATGGCCGGACCAAGCATCCACCCGCCGAAATATGAAGGGGATTTCACCACATGGAAAAAATTGATGCAGGTATTTCTTACAACCGATATTGAACTATTTTTAACGATGAGATTTGGCTTTGAAGCTCCAGAGGATAAGGAAATAGATAAATGGACAAAAGAGGAGCAGGCTGACAAACAGAGTACCATCTGCTAAGCGTACTTCCGCCTCAAGAAGTCAACAGGATCGATAAAAGTGCAAAGGAACTTTGGGAAAAGTTCCTCGAGCTGCACGAAGGACGAAGCCAAGCTCGCCGAAGAGATCCGCTTGAATCACTCACAAACCTGCGACTTGGGAAGACGAGACAGTCGCACATCTGCACTAAAGAAATAATCACCGGACTCACGAATCTCGGAGAAGAGGTAAGTAACCGAGATTCACTCAGGTACGCGTTAAATTCATTTCCGAGAAATTCAAAATGGGCATCACTAGTAGATGCGTTTTACATTTCTAAGGACTTAGAAAAAATTTCATTAGAAGAATTTTTTTCAACATTTGAAGTCCATGAGTCAAGATGTGCAGGAATGAAGGAGCCCAAGAACAATGTCGCCCTCAAAGCTTCGAGAGACGAACCTGAGTCGGAATCCTCTCTCGACGACGAGGAAATGGTAATGATGGTAAGAAGACTCAAGAAACTTTGTAAATCTAGATCTACTAACCATCCGCAGGGGAAGAAGAAAAGGATGATCCGTTGCTACCACTGCGACGAAGAAGGGCACGTCAAGGACAACTGCCCCAAGCTGAAGAACAAAGACAAGGAGAAGGGAAAGAAGCCTATCCAGAAACGAAAGGCCCTGAAAGCGACGTGGGACGATACGTCGTCCGAATCGGAAGTCGAAGCATTCTCCGGACTCGCACTAATGGCGAGCCATCAAGACGATAACTGCGATTCAAGCTCTTCCGAAATGAGCATCGAGAGCATCGATGAAGGGGGAGACACGTCGGAAGAAAGCAGCAGCTCAGGGGGAGAAACGGACAACGAGATCGACAAGGTAAGTCAGGTACGATCTCTTCCTCCCGATAAAATGTTTAAGTTCGTTAAACTGTTAACAAAAGACTGCTACAAATTAGAAAGTGAAAATTAAAATTTAAAAGTAATTCTAGCTAAGTCTTGTCCCTTAGAAGAATTAGATAAATTAAAATTGAAAAATGAAAAATTGGAATTAGAAAATCAAAATTTGAAAATTCAAATAGATAACTTAAAGAACTATGCATGTTCATCTAAAACCAATTTTAGAAGATTTAATAATTTAAATTGGTACTTTAAATATAACCCGGGACAAATCAGGAACATCTCAAGAAAACATGTCCCTAAAAACCTTTTAGTTAATCCAGTAGGTTGGAACCTATATTGGGTTCCTAAATCATGCTTAAATTAATTTTAAAAATTAAAATTAGCGCTTTAAGTGAGAGAATTAAACAAATAATTTCTTTATGAGGCTTTGTCTAAGGAAGTGGTTGTTGCTCCAATAACCAAGAAGGCCTAGTGCCTCGCCACGACCTGGAAGCCAAAATATTGAAATAAATGTTTAATTAAAGCATTAATACAAGAATTAATTAATGCTTGAAAAAGGTTATTCAAAACATTTTATTTCAAATTAGAAATTTACTTAGAATTTCTTATATTCTCAAAATTTTTTTTTAAGTTAAGAATCTTTCTAAACAAGAAATCTCAGCTTAAATTACTTAGAAAAATTTTCTAAATTTCTTAAAAACTTAGAAATTTTTTTTAGAAATACTTTTCTAAGTCTTTAACCCTTAGATTATTTTTCTTGGAACCCCATTTTTTGTGATCAAAGGGGGAGAAGGGAAAGTATAAGTCTAGGGGGAGGTAGGTAGATAGATTTAATTTTTCTATTTTTTTGCACTTAAATTGAAAAATAAGTTAATTTACTTAATGTTATTTAATGTCTATTTTTAGCTCTAGCTTAACTTGGGTTGATCACACCAAAAAGGGGGAGATTGTTGGAACCCCAAGGTTGTTTTGGTGTGATCAACAAGTTAAGTTAGGTCCTGTTTGTTTCTAATCTTGTGTCTAAGTGTGCAGGAGCTTAGGAGCACAGGTACTAGAGCGGAAGACGCAGCTAGCGAGAAGGACGACACACGGTGCGTCCGAGGGACGAGGCGCTGCGGAAGAGTACACCGGCGGATGAGAAGGAAGTGCGCGCGATGGTTCCGAGGTACGAAAGCCGGAGCGGAAGATTGCTCGGGGAGCAAGGGACGCAGCTAACGCGAAGGGGAACGAAGTCTGCGGATGAGTACGCTGGTGGATGAGAAGGGACACACGGCAATTCCGAGGGACGAGAAGCCGGAGGGAAGCACGCTCGAGAAGACCGGAAGATGGGTTCGGGTGAGCCCTATTTCGGATATCAGAGATCACCCAAATCAAGCGGATCCGGAGCAGAAGACCTGGACCGAGACGGGGACTTAACGGAGAAGTGGTCCCGGATAAAAAGTCAACTACAGTTGACTTTTTACTCCGGCGCCCCAATCCCGCCGGAATGCCCGCTGCCGGACCGATTTGACCAAGATCGCGATTTACGCGATCGAACGCTGGGGATAAAGTTTGCGCTCGGAACCCTTCCAGCGCCCCGACCAAGGCTATAAATATAGCCTTGGTCCGAAGCTTTAAGAAATTGTAAACAACACTTGTGTGCTTCCACTGCTTTGATTAGCTTCTTTCTTTTTTTGCCTACACTGCTGTAAACGAGGCTTCTCCGCCTGAAGGAGTTCTTAGTGCAATCATCTTCCTTGGATTAACAACCTCCCCGGTTGTAACCAAGTCAAATCCGGTGCCTCGTCTTTATGCTTTATTTTATGCTTAATCTATTTTTCAAGTGTTAGCTTAATTGTTTGAGAAAAGGTTGTGTTTAATTCAGGGCTATTCAACCCCTCCCCCCTTCTAGCCGGCCCAACGGTCCTACACTGCTAACATTTTATACTTGTCCTCTCATGTTTTGCAGGATTTGACCTACAAATACTTCGAGGTCATTACTGTTGATGCAGCTCATAGTATCATTATCCGCAATGACCCAAGGATTAACTCCAGAGTTACCAACTTGCTTTTATAGTTACCTTTTGTCTGGAAGTTGATGTGATTTCAACTCAGAATTTTAGTTACCTATTTGATGTGCTTGTCTAGTCCATAAGTTTTGTGATTCTACTCAAATTTAGACTTCTATAAATCTTTTAATAATTTATATTTTGTTATATTTTTAGTATCTATCATTTTCCTATCTAGTTGATGAATGAGACAATGAGTGTTTGTATAGATTTGCGTTAAAGTAATAGATATAAGTTATAGTTGTTCTATTTGTCTTGTAAAAATTAGTTTCTAAAATATTTTTGTGGGATAATATTATATGTTTTTCTTAATATTTTTTTTTAAAAATATTAAGAAACTTAATGACGGATATTAGATTTCATCGCTAAACAACGGATATTAAATTTTACAGCTAAATTTAGCGATGAAATCAAATTTTCTTTACAAAATACATTAGCGATCAAAATTTTTATGACATATTAGTTTCTAATAATTATTTGTTCATATCTAATGCATATATATAATTTTATTTTTCGTTAAAATTTTTTAGCCCGGATAGATTATAATTCCTAGCTCCGCCATTGTGCCTAGCCGAGCGGGGTAACTGCTCGGCAGAAGTTCTGTTTTGGTGTTGCCAAATCCTGCTTCCTGGCCGAGTGGGATAATCATTCGGCCCAACTTCTACACATAGACTCCTCCTTCCGGCGCCCCCTACTCCATTGAGCGTCTGTGGTTTGACAACTCCCCCAGTTGAAGGCGGGATCGTACCAGGACATTCTTTCCCCGGTCGGGATATGCTCGTCTGATTGACCGATGCTATTTGCGCGTTGACAGTCTTAACTTTGACCTCTACCGTGACCACTATCTTCCACAGGATAAGGCCCCTCATCACCGCATCATTACTCATTAATCAACATCATTAATTAATTTCCAGTGAAATGGACTTATAGTTTTTAAAAATTTAAAAGTTAAAAATTTTTGAGAGCTAAAAATCTATTAACGATGGTTATAGGCAATATCATTGGAGTTTCTAACAAATTTTCTCAAACTTTTGTATGTTTTTAAAAATTCATTTCTCATAATTTATGCAGTTGAATACAGATTTGAGAACATGGATACATTAAAAAAAATTTTAAAAACACATTGATTTTAATTTGAAATAAGTTAGAATTCTTTAGATTTATCATTTAGGATGTAGATCTATTAGTCAATTTGTTAGCAATTGAGAGATAAGTTTAGAAAATTTTGAAACATTTTAAATTAAAATTAATATATTTTTGAAAGTCTTCTTAATATATTCATACCCTCGTATCTAAATTCAATAGCATAAATTGAATAGTAAATTTTTAAAAACTTATAAAGATTTAAGGAGATTTATTATTATAAAACCTATGATAATGGTATTTACTAATTAATACTATTAATAACTTTCTAAGACTATCCTGATTTATAAGATATTAACACTATTAATGACTTAGAGTTTTTTTTGGGTTCAAAAGATATTAATATTTTGAATTTATGAATGCTATCAGCTAGTTTGCCGAACCTAGAAAATTCGGAATGAATTCAAATAAAAATCAATGTATTAATGGAAGTCTTTTTAATACGATCATATAAATTATAAAATGAGAGTAGTAAATTTTTAACAAACTCATATGGATTTATAAAGAAAATGTACCTAAATCTAAATGGAGATATAATAAAAATGTGCTATATATTTTTAAAATTACGAAAGTTAGGTAGGGAAAATGGAAATAATGATGAAACGTAAAGTAAAGAAGAATCATGCAATCCTCATTCCGATGAAACCTGTCGTACCTAAAATGGTCACAACAGTAAAATAAATAAATAATATTAAACTTATTGTTGGACTCAAGGTCCGATTAGATTGGACCCAGTCCGGTGGGAGCACGGCCGGAAATGACCCAAGCCGGACCTGGCACGGTGCAATTCCCAGCTGTTCAGGACCCGGCCCATTAAACCTTCTACTGCCCCGTATGAGCACCAGATGGCAAGGAGGCTCGTGGAATGATCGGTGAGTTCTCAGGCGAGTTTTCCGCTGCGGCGCTGCCTCGTTTGACTTGTGATCCTCGCTTACCTTCTTCCCATCAGAATCCCAATCGCGCGTCTGTTTCGTTGTCCTCTTGATTCCCTCGCCGATCTTTCGATTGGTAAGAACTCTACACCATTCGCAACTTTTCGTACTTCGATTCTTTCTACCATTCTGTAGAATTAAAAGAATCCGTTTGGTTTCGATTCGGATCCATTTGCCCCCTCTTTACCTTCGAGCGGGACAGCCATAGTGATCCGATTGTCCTTGTTCTAGGTGACTGATGGCGCATATCTTGTTACATGGAAACCTACACGCTACGATCTACGAGGCAGATTACCTTACGAACCCATACAGAGCTTCTGGTGGCGCTCCTAAATTTCTCCGCAAGGTATACAAATGCTGCTGAGTTTTTGTGATTGCTACTGACTATGCGCTTTGATCTGCCACCTTGAATATGGCTAATAACTGATCCAAAGTTATGACTTCGATATTACACATATCAATTGTACTTTTGGAGACATCTCTTTGCTTCTGCTTGTCGATGCTAGTCTTGTAGATGATGCTGAATGCTGATTTTAATAGAAGATGCTAACTGACTTGAAGGTAACTTTGTTATAAAGTATAAGCCATCTAATTCTGAAGGCAATTACCAAAATCACTCACCTGGAACCAGCCGAAGACGAGAAATAATTTCCACCTCAATTTTTGTGAAGTAGATTGAAACTTCCACTGAAGCTGATAACCATTTGTGATGTAATGTCTCAGATGGTTTACCAATCTTCCATTACTCGCTAAAATAACATAAAAAAAGACCTTGCTACTTTGGTTTGGTTGCTCGCTTGTCATGTCCATTCCCTTGTTTTATGTTTTCATACAATTGGGAAAAGGGGAATTCTTATAGACTAGGGATCTAAGTGTAAAAATCACATTGTGGAGGGTGTAAAGTGTAAATTTACTATACTGAACAAAGTTACTGGTAGAATGAGCTACCTTGCAAAAGGAACACTAATAATTTCTCCATTAATCCTGACATGGTATCAGAGTCTCATCCATGATACCTCATGTCAATCTTTTAGCATCCCAAATATTGTTCCTTATGTGAATCGGCAACATTTCTCCATCACACATCTCAACATTATCTGTGAATAACAGAGGATTTCTACACTTCTAGTGTGACATCTTGTGGTGCACATGAGAACCCATGACACTATCCAACGTAGTCTGCATGTGGCCCAATGAATCACAAGAGATTAGTAGGAAAATTTAACTCATAGTTACAAGATTAAACATCTCATTTGCAGGTAGTGTGATCATCACCAAGAAGCAGCCTTAAGAATTCTCTGGAGCATTAAGAATGCATAAAAAAAAAAATCTCTTGTTTCAAGATCTGAGTTAGCTTCTAATTGTGGGGTGCAGGGATGATTGGGCAAATTGTCCCACCTATAAATTGAGTGTCAAGGAAGATTACAGGACTATGGACTGAGTAATTTATGAGCCTGATCAAATAACTAATGACTGAATTAGGACATTCACCCATGAGCCTATCAAGCCATAGTGTGACAACCAAGTTGTCATGCATATAACTTTTAGTTCAATGTGTGATGAGACAAAACACAGAAAAGGCTATCACTTCATTAGAGAAAGTATTACCTCATTTATCATCTCCAACGATCGTCTAACAAATTTGCTAATGAAATTCCTAAGGGTCCTACAATTTATTATATCTGCAACAGGGTGGGTTTGCATAATATAATATAGACCAACTCTATTGGAGCAACATTAAATGAAATCCCTAAGGGTGAGTTTGGTTGGGGGTTATCCATCCAAGGTTATTAATGAAACCTATTTGGTTTAGGTAATCGATGATTCCCAAGTAACGTTCTATGCCCGACACGTCAGCAAAAGGGGCACGCAACTCGGAATCGGAAATCTCGGAAAATTGAGATTTTTTTTTTATTCCGGGGTTAATAATTTTTTTTACCAAAAATACCCTCCGATAAGAGAAAAATATGAAAAAAAAAAGAAAAACGTAAAGAAAAACATAAAAAAACTTTAAAATGAAAAAAGATATAAAAAAAATTAAAAAACTTTTAAAAGGAAAAAAATAAAAAAAGTACATAAAAAACATAAAAAAGAAAAGTAAAAAAAGAAAAACATAAAAAAAAAATTTAAAAACATGAAAAAAGTAAATAGAAACGTAAAAAATTTAAAAAAAAAAAAGAAAAAGTAAAAAAACACCGTAAAGTTTAAATAATAATAATAATAATAATAATATATAGTTGGTTTTTTTGAAAGGGTGATACAGTAAAATATTAAACTAGGTTATTCATTAAAACGTTCAAACAAACAAGTTTTTGTTTGATTATCTAAGTTGAACCAAATAATATTTGATTATGTTTTATTCCTCATAACCTTGGTTATGTGATTACTAAGTAATCACATAAATAGAGGTGGCTACCCAGAAGAAATAAACCTTAACAATGTCTCCATTAATCATAACGGGAATTTAGGAGAAAATACATACCAACTTTGTCTAGCCAAATCTCTTTAGTAGTTACTTAATTTCTAAGAATGTAATTCTCTGCTCAGACAAAAGACATAGGAAGGTAAGCGATTGATACAAAAGGTTGATAATACTACCTTTCATTAGATTGCACTTCTGATTAGTATAGTTATGGTAACATTTGTAATTTCCTGTTTACAGAAACATTCTGAAGTAAAACAATTGCAAGTGTGACTTTTTTGTCCTAATTAATTTTTAGAGGGATTCAAAAATTTATTTATAGTGAAAAACTAGGTTAAGTTTCCTTTTTATAGTGAAAACTTGGTTAAGTTTCTATGCTAGTTCATCCAAATTTCGAAATTTTTTGAAACCAAAGTGTCATCTGGTATATTTCCAAATACTGAAGACTTAAATCTTAATCCTGCAACAACTATCCAGGACACCTTTCTTGTTTTCATTGAACTGACTGCCTGTGAAGGCTGCTAGTCTATCACACTGAAGAAACTCTCAGTTCTACTCACTTTATACAAACCATTATAAGCCATGAAACCAAAATTATTTTGACCCAAGGTGTTATCTCATAAATTGCTTCTTTCTTCCCAACTAGTTGTGTTTTCTTTATCATTGATGATATTTTTCTATTTCTTTGTGGGCTAACTTTTAGCAATAATACATTTTTCAACAGCGTGGTGTTCTTATTGGTGCAGCATATTGTTTTTTGGTTCCTTCCTTTTTTTCCCAACAATTGTTTGTTCCGTGAATTTTTTGTCAGCTTGTTGAAGGCATTGAGGACACTGTGGGTATAGGCAAGGGTTCTACCAAACTTTATGCCACCATCGATTTGGAAAAGGCACGAGTTGGTCGAACCAGAACAATTTCAGATGAGCCTATTAATCCACGTTGGTATGAATCGTTTCACATATACTGTGCCCATTTGGCAGCAAATGTCATCTTCACTGTAAAAATTGACAATCCTATTGGAGCAACATTAATTGGAAGAGCTTATTTGTCTGTCAAGGAGATCCTTCCTGGTTGTGAGGTTGACAGATGGCTTGAGATATGTGATCAAAATCAGAATCCAGTTGGAGAAGCTAAAATTCATGTGAAACTACAATTTTTCAATGTTTTAACTGATCAAAACTGGGCAAAGGGGGTCAGAAGTTCAAAATATCCTGGTGTGCCTTATTCATTTTTCTCTCAGAGGCAGGGTTGCAAAGTCACTCTTTATCAGGATGCTCACGTCCCTGACAACTTTATTCCTCAAATACCTCTTGCCGATGGGAACTATTACATGCCTGGTAGATGCTGGGAGGATATTTTTGATGCAATTAGCAATGCTCAACATCTTATATACATTGCTGGGTGGTCTGTGTATGCAGAAATTACATTGTTAAGGGACTTAAAGAGGCCTAGGCCTGGTGGAGATGTCACTCTTGGAGAGCTACTAAAGAGGAAGTCTAGTGAAGGTGTGAAGGTCCTAATGCTTGTTTGGGATGATAGAACCTCAGGAGGATTGCTAAACAAAGATGGTCTTATGGCAACCCATGATGAGGATACTGCATTATTTTTCCGCGATACAGATGTGCACTGTGTTTTGTGCCCACGAAATCCTGATGATAGTAGAAGCTTTGTTAAAGGGCTCCAAATTGCGACCATGTTTACTCATCATCAAAAGATTGTCATTGTTGATCATGAGATGCCTAACAAGGCTTCACAGCGACGAAGGATAGTGACCTTTGTTGGGGGAATTGATCTTTGTGATGGCAGATATGACACACAATATCATTCTCTGTTCAGGACATTGGACACTGCTCATCACGATGACTTCCATCAGCCAAATTTTGGTGAGTCATCGATAAGAAAAGGTGGTCCAAGAGAACCTTGGCATGATATTCACTCAAGACTTGAAGGACCTATTGCTTGGGATGTTTTATATAACTTCGAACAAAGATGGAGAAAGCAGGGAGGAAAAGATGTACTTGTCGAGCTCCGGGATCTCTCTGATATCATAATTTCTCCTTCTCCTGTCATGTTCCCAGAGGACAAAGAAACTTGGAATGTGCAACTTTTCAGGTCTATTGATGGAGGTGCTGCTTTTGGCTTCCCTGATAAACCAGAGGATGCTGCTAGAGTTGGACTTGTAAGTGGCAAGGATCATATCATTGATAGAAGTATTCAAGATGCTTACATACATGCTATCCGCAGAGCTAAGAACTTTATCTATATTGAAAACCAGTACTTCCTTGGTAGCTCTTTTGCATGGAAAGCTGATGGCATCAGGCGTGAGGAAATTGATGCATTGCATCTTATCCCTAAGGAGCTGTCTTTAAAGATTGTTAGTAAGATTGAATCTGGAGAACGGTTTGCTGTCTATGTTGTTATTCCAATGTGGCCAGAGGGTGTGCCAGAAAGTGCTTCAGTTCAAGCAATCTTAGATTGGCAACGGCGAACAATGGAGATGATGTATAATGACATCATAGAAGCTCTCCAAGCGAAAGGAATTGAAGCAAATCCAAAAGATTATCTGAAATTTTTCTGCTTAGGAAATCGTGAGGTAAAGAATAGTGGAGAGTATGAACCTGTAGAGAAACCACAACCAGACACTGATTATAGTAGGGCTCAAGAGGCTAGGCGGTTCATGATTTATGTTCATACAAAGATGATGATAGGTACCTTCTCTCCACACTTATTATTCACTTGCTTAATCTTGGAACTGCCCTTTTTTTTCCCTTGGTACACTTTATTGCCAGACACAAATTTTTCTCTAATTTGGAAATCATTCTGTTGAAAATCTGTAAGTCTTAATATCTTTTAAACTAGAACTCTTATGCTAGTCACGCTACACTTTTTCCACTTTTATGCTTTGTTGGTTGAAGTGACTTTTACCTGTGGGAAAGTTGTGGGTTTCACTGTTTTTTGTCTTGTCAACAAGCTACTATTTCTATGTCATATCAAGTCAAGCATTTTGTATATGGTTTTGGTCTGACACTAAATTGTTTAACACGGATGAGAACCTAATTACTTTTAAACTTTTGTGTTTCAGTGGATGATGAGTATATCATAATTGGGTCAGCTAACATCAACCAGAGGTCAATGGATGGAGGTAGGGACTCTGAAATTGCAATGGGGGCATATCAACCATATCATCTATCGACTCGTGAGCCAGCAAGAGGTCAAATTCATGGCTTCCGGCTGGCCCTATGGTATGAGCACCTTGGAATGCTTGACAATGTCTTCCTCCAACCAGAGAGTTTAGAATGTGCTCAGAGGATCAATAGAATTGCAGATAAATACTGGGATTTATATGCAAGTGATAACTTAGACCGTGACCTCCCAGGGCATCTTCTTAGCTATCCCATTGAAGTCACTGCTGATGGTACAATTACAGAATTGCCTGGAATGAAATGCTTTCCTGATACCAAGGCCCCCGTCCTTGGTACTAAGTCTGACTATCTTCCACCCATCCTCACTACTTAAGCGCATGATGATATTAATGTGTTTGGCCAACTATTTGTTTATCTATTTATGTATTTATCTACACATGTTGGTTTGTCTTTTGAGATAGCCTAGCGTGGCCATTAGTGATCATTAAGTATCAAGAACCATAATCATCTTGGATATAGTTCTTTGTTTTAAGGAATAACTTGCCAGTTAGTGTATCAAGAAGTTGTTGAATTTTATTGATAATATTTTGATGCCCGAGGAGGGCGAGTGGTTTTGCACCATGAATTTTTCAGGGATAGGCAGATGCGCTGCATAACCTACTGTCACTAACTTCGATCTTCGTGATTCATGCCGAATGGGAGTTTTCTTTGCTTAACGGTAAAATTATTATTTTATGTCACGGAAATAATATCTTGTAAAATTTAACTTAAAGTAAGATGATATACAATAGATTCAGTGGGCTCCTTCCTTATATCTGTATTAGTGGGAATTGTGTATTGGGCTACTCTTTTTATCATTTTGTTTATATTAGGTATTTAGATTTTACAATACGATTAATTTTAAATAGATGGTCCAATTTCATATTATGTCCATCAAGTAAATCTACGAAATAAGTCGGTTCATAGTCTGGCGGCCCTGCACACTAGGTTTTCGACATCATAGACGTTCGATAAATATGCTGTTGGAGAATTGAACATTTGAAGTTGAGATTCAGCCGTCACTCCTCTGACCAACTTGCTGTGCCCAGGGCGATTGCCCCTTTTTATCATTTTTAAAACTTACGTATTTCTGCCCTTCATTTATCTGGTAGTAGCTGATCTGATCCTATTAAATTTCCCTACCAATCACGAGGTAAAGGTTGTCCCTTTTATCATGTGGCAAAATATGACTTGCTCATTCCAAACATCTCTCACCAATGATTCTATAGCAAGATGAAGGGAATAAATTATAGTGATTGAGTGACTTCTCTAAATGAGAAAGATTTTATTCTCTAAAGAATTGTTCCTTGAGGATTCAATTCTAGTTCTCAATGATAATCTATCATCCAAATACCGATTTGGCTATGTCAATGGAGGCCTTTTATCATTAAAGCATAAATGTTACTCATCCTAAGTATCTTTTATCATATCTTATAGTAAGATGAAAAAGATAAATCATGTACGAAGTGATCTCCTAAATTGATCAACATATAATATTTAAAAAAAGATTTATTATTAAGTTAGACTTAGAAATAATAATCTTGTTTAACGATTTTTTTAAAATATTATAATCTATATCTTTAAAGTTATTTTAATGCATTTGAATATTTTTAACATATTCTAATATATTTTTTAATATAAAAGTGTGTTATGTTACTATTTTATTAAGAATATGTGACTTTACTAATTAATTTTGGTAAAATCTAAAATAAAATTATGTTAATGTCCTTTTTTTTCTTTTCATATCGAAATAATTTCAAGATTTATTAGTAATTTCCATAAACGTATCAATCATGGATCTATAGTTCAAGACTTGATATATTATTGAAATTTTTTCTCATTAATCAATCAATATTTTAGAGTTCGAGACTTAGCTGCAGCGTATTATTAGAAAATTTTCTCATTAATCAATTAGGGATAGAGACATAGAGTTCGAGACTAAGATGTGGTGTATTATTGAGAATTTTTCTCATTAATCAATTAAAAATCTAGAGTTCTCTTTAGTCTCACATCTTATAATTGACAACACTATGAGTAGAGAAGTTTTTATAAATACTTTGGGTCGAAGAAGCTAAAAAATATACTTTTTTTTTTCTGCTTTTGACTAAGATCAAGTATGATATTAAATTAATTTTTTATAAGGGCGAGTCAGTTACAGTAGCTTGCTGCTAGGATTCTCAAGCGTCACCCTAGTATTACACTATTGCATGAGTTTACCGCACTCTTATCCAATTTATGTGGTAGGGTTTGGTAAAAGTTTATTTATGTTCGTTCAATATACACAAGATTAATTAAATAAACAAGCTTGAATAGCTCGTTAAACTAAACAAATAAGCTTAAATACATATGTGTTTAGCTCGTGAACAATATTTGTGAACAATGTTCATGAATCATATTCATTAATAAAACTTTTTTTCAATATACTAAATAAACAATAAAATAAAATAAAATAAACAAATAAGTTTAAATTATTAAGTTCAATAACCAATCAAACAACTAAAAGTTTCAAATAATCAAACAATCTTGAATTGAGAACTCGATAATATCTAAACGAACTAAGCTCGAACCAGCTCAAGCCAAGCTCAAACTAAGCTCAAGTCAAGCTTGAATTGAGAGTTCGATAACATTTAAATCAACCAAAATCAAGCCAAGGTTCAAATAAGCTCAAGCTCATAAAAAATAAACCAAGTCAAGTTTGAACAATCATTTCAAAAGCTTGGTTCATTTTAAGCTCGGCTCGGCTAGGCTAAGTTACCTTATCAAATAAGCTTGAACACCCTAAATCTCAAATCAGCTCGGCTCGTTTACAATCCTAATGGATGACCTTTTTGGCTAAGATTAAGTGTAGTATTTATTTTTATCAATTTAATATCTTTGATATAAAAAATCAAATTAATTTTTTTATAAAGGAGAGTACATTATCCACACGC
The DNA here is from genome assembly GCF_018446385.1 of Zingiber officinale. Classification (NCBI taxonomy): domain Eukaryota; kingdom Viridiplantae; phylum Streptophyta; class Magnoliopsida; order Zingiberales; family Zingiberaceae; genus Zingiber; species Zingiber officinale. The sequence continues at coordinate 74,191,670 of NC_056006.1, forward strand.
ATTCATGTATTATATTACACATGCAACTAAGAGCGGAGCCACGTATAACTTTGGTGGGATAGTTGCTCCACCTTAATTTTTTTGTAAGTACCCCTAGAGGTATATAAAATTATAAAAATATTAGAATCTTACCCTACTAAAAAAAGGTAGGGGTAATACTTAAAAATTAAAACTATTTTCTATAGGTTAATAATTTTTCCCTCAAATCTCTCTTTATATTACCTCACTTGGTATAAAAAGTTAAATTCATGCCATGCATGTGCACGATCGCTAGTGTATATTAATTTTGATGATATTTTTGAGATAAAATACAGAGTGTGCCACAAATGACAAATCCGTGAGCCAATGCCACAAAATGAAGTTGACTATTTCTTTCTTGTATATGAAATGAAGACCCGCCAAGTGTACCTTCCCTGTTAAGTGGCCATGACGTGAGCCTGTTCGTTTGACAGATGGTGGAGTTACCTTCTCCATCTCAGGATCCATGACTTTAAATGGACCATCGCCACGCCTTCCATTGCCCACTCAACACAACGATGCTTCTTCACAATTCGTCTACGTCGTTGCTCAACCCACCACGGTCGCCTCTCACCGCCCATGACTTTGTCGGAGGTCGGGAGGCGACATGTTGCAGAGGCGCCCTAGTCTTGGGTCGGTGGGTCACCTTTCCGTGGAGGGCCATGAGGTGTTCAAAAATGGTGCTCCCCTACTTCCTCTGACTATTCTTCCACCTCGCTTCTCGGTTGCATTCTGATGAGCTCTGGCTCAGACGAAGGCAGGCTTGGAGGTGGAGGGAGGGAGGGATGGGAGGCTCGTCGTAATGGACGTCGAGAGCGGGGAAAGTATTGGGACCTTTGACCCGATTAAAGAGGGAGTGAATAGACGGTCCACCCTAAATCGTTCATTTGCTTCCTACACTCGTTAGCGCACAACGGAAATATAAAAGTTAAACTAAAACAAGAAAGCAAACCTAATATGTTGATTTAATATGGTTCGAAAATTAAAGCTCCTACTTCACGACATGTCCTTAAGATGGATGATCCCAGTGATCCTTCGGTGGATCAATCCCCGACTAACTCTGGCTAGTGAACGACTCCTCGGTGGAGAAACCTCGCCACAAACTTGATCGCACACACTTGGATCATGAGAGTTTGGAGACTCTAATTAGGAGTTTACCACCTCTAATTTTGTCACCCGAGCCAGCCTCAAGCTCCATTATATAGAGCTTAGGGGAAAATATTCAAACTGTTTTTTCATTACCAGTCAATTGGTAAAGTCATCAGTCGACTGACCTCTATCATAATTCGATCGTTATACCCCAACGACTCAATACCAATTGACTGGTGCCAGGATTAGTAGATTGGTCCACTTTAGTTGAAAGAATAGAAATATTCTGTTCGCTCCCACTAGTTTCTAGTAAAGTCACCAATCGACTGGTAAGCCCTAAAGCTAGGATTTTACCCTGAGTATAATCTCTTATGCACTCGTTCTCACTCGTACAATCTTGATGTTGCCTTCTAGCTTCCTCCATCAGCCTTGCGTCCCTCAGATGCTTTCCCATCCTTCATGTCTTACCTTCAAGAGCTTCTTTTGGCCATGCCCTTTGTTGTCGGGTCTTCCATTGCCAAGAGCTCCTTGCTTCGGGGCTTCAACCTTTCCAAGTCATACTTGGACTTACGTTGCTAAGACTATACACTTGGACTTACACCGCCAAGTCTCCACACTTAGACTTTGCTTTTGCCAAGATCATATTTGGACTTTCTTTTGTCAAGATCACACTTGGACTCTGCCTTGTTGTATATGCATCATGAACACTCACAAGCGCATATCAAATATAATAATAACCTAACTTAAACCTTTGCCCTAACATCAAAACCTAGGGTCACACCGATTGTTCCAACAATATCCCTTTTTTATGTTTGACAATCCATTTAAGTTAGGAAAAATATATAATGCAATAACATGCAAATAAATATGCAATCTACTTATGCATATATCATGGAACCTAATTATAGGCTCTCTAGTCACTTAAGCTCTCCTTTGAGCTAGGATTTCCCGCAAAGGTATTTAGGTTTCCCACTTAAAGTTAAATTTCCCCCCTTTACCATATATCAAAAGGAGCTCCAACAATATCCCAATTATTGGTCTCTTTAACCTCTATGACTATAATTATTATGTATTAATCTCCCATTAGATTACATATATATACATCATCCTTTTGGTCATTTTCTATTATTGAAAAACAGTTTCAAACTGTATTAGTCGTCTGTCGTAGATCCTAGTCGACTGCCCTCGTCGAAACAATCTTACTGAACTATTCTATATTCAATGAACAATGTTACCAATCAACTGGTATCTAAGGCAATCGACTGACACCTGTTTTTAGCCCAAACTACATTTTGAACCAAATTTCAAAAATACATTAAAAATTTCATAGGTCTCCAAAAATTCTCAAATTTTATGAAGAGGTCTATTTTACCCTTATCTACTTGGAAAATATATATTCATCATGGATCTAAAGATTGACACAAAATCCAAAACTATTTAAATGGTTCAATTGAATTTGGACCTAAAGTCCTAGTTTTGGCTCTCTCTTGATATATCTGTCCATACTAAACCATAATGCGTCCCTAGCATTAGTTTATATGACATCTATATATCTAAAACTAATTATCATGCAATATGAACTCTATTCAAATTCTTATGCATGAATCTCATCTTCCGATATGCCAACCAATTAGATTAGAGACTCAAGCTCATCTCTAACCCTTTTGACACATTCCATGACCCATCTAGAATCCCAAGCAAGGTTCACTTGAGATCTAATGATCATGAGTCCCAATTTGACTTTTTGAACTCCCCTAGGGCTCTTAACCCTAGTCACCTCCCTAAGTGACTCATCTAAAAATACGATGCCACAACGGTGCACCTCGGGTGGCATTTGGCCTACAAACTTGACTTTCTTAACCTTAAACATCTTATCCTTGATTAATTCCTCCTTATCTTTAAATGACTTTTCCTTGCCATTTCTTTACCTTAAACATCTTATCCTTGATTAATTCATCCTTATCCTTAAATGACTTTTCCTTGTCATTTCTTTACCTCTCCTTGCTATAGTCATATGTCACCCTAACATATGACACTTCTCTAGCCTTGGAGGATTCCCCCTTGTCATTTGTACTTGCAATAATTGTATGTGACATTCTTTTGGCCTTCGGGAACTCTACTATTGCATACCTGCCAAAGTGATCCATAGTTAACTTTCCCTTCCCCTTGTTTGATGAAGACCAGTATCTCAACCCGAATCTATCACCATTGGGTCTTTGACTACCCAACATCATACCTAATCCCTTAGATTCAACATTGAATTTCTCAAGGGATTTCTCTAACCTATCAAGTTTTTTCCTTAAAGATTGATTCTCCACTTCTAGGTTCTTAATCCTAGAATCAACATATCTACCGTGGGCACTCTTAGACCTACCCTTTCTAGGCATATATCTCCCCTTCTTGGAATTAACACCAATGTTTTCCACCACGTTTCTCTCATTAGGCAAAGTGGGTTGTTTTTTATTAGGTCTAACCTTAGAATATGATTTCCTAGGGTTATCCAACTTGTTAATTCTATTCCTATCATTATACCTAAATCAAAATTTATGTATGAGTAAATAACCTACATTGTTATCTCTAGCATGCACGTCTTTAAAACTTGAATTAATATTAGGATTAAAGATCAAGTTAGGGACTACCTTCCTATCTACCATTGGAGCTCCCCCTTGACACGAGCATCCACATGACTTCTTCCACTTTCTCAATTGCTTCTTTTTTATTTCCCACTTTCTTGGGCACTTCATGTGGTCATGACCCCGCTCACCACACGTAAAGCAAATGATGTGCATCTTTTCTTTCTTCTTCCTACAACTCACATTAGATTCTAAATGAATTGAATTGAATTGAGTTTAGGAGTTACCTTCTTGAGGAAGGGACATCTACTCTTATAGTGTCCTATCTCCCCACAGTCAAAGCACTTAATGTGGGCTTTACTGCTCTTCTCAGTAGATGTGGTTGAGGGTTGAACTTCGGAGACTTCTTCTTTACCCGTCTTGAGTGTTGGAGCAATCTTGGTACCCTAGGTTTTGATGTTTGGGGTAAATGTTTAAATTAGGTTTATTGTTGTATTTGACATGCATTGTGAGTGTGTAGAATACAAGTACAACAACATAAGTCCAAGTGTGACTTGGCAATGGATGAAGTCCCAGAGGCGCGACCTCTTGGCAAAAGAAAATTCGACAACAATAACAAAGCCGATGGAAGCTTCAGAAGACAAGGCGTGAAGGATGGGGAGGCATCCGAGGGATGTGAGGCTAATGGAGAAGGCTAGAATGATAGGTCTAGATTGTGCAGGTAAGGACGAGTGCATGAGAGACTATATTCAGGGTAAAATTCTAGTATTATTGTATCATTACTATAGTAGTACTGTAGTATTACCATAACAATACTGTAACATTACTGTAGTAGTCAACTGATATTTTCATTAGTCGACTGGTAGTCGACCGTTGGCTTGCAACGGTCGAATTTCACTTAGGACCAGTCGACTGGTGGTTGTACTAATCGACTGGTGGTTGTACTAGTCGACCGATGGCAAGAAAACAGCTTAGTATTTTCCTCCTGAGCTCTATTTAATAGAGCTTGGGATGATTGAACATGGTTGACGAAATAGATGTGGTTAACCCCTATTAGATGTCTACCAAAGCCCTCTTGTGTGTTCAAGTGTACTTAAACAAGGTTGTGGTGAGGTTTCTCCACCCACAAGAAGATTAAGCTAACCAGAGATTTTCCGAGGAGTCATCCACTTACGAATCGAGATCGCCCACCTTACGGACAGCCGTGGAGTAGGAGTAAGTGATCTCCAAACCACGTTACATAAACGTGTTAGGTTTGTTTGTGTTTTTTGTCTTCTAGGGTCTAGCTTTTTCTTGTTAGTTTTGTTTTATTTTTCCGCTGCATACTAACAAGTGTAGGAAGTGACGATTTGGGTGATACGCTATTCACCCCCTCTAGGTCTCAACAAGTGATATCAAAGTGGGTCGCTCTTCTACGCACTAATAGTCGAGGGGGCAAAGCGCTAGAGGAAGATGGAGTCAAAAGGTCCGCTTGGATGAGATAACCGAATCCCACCTCCATATGACCGAGAAGACTTCGAGTATTGGAGGTCACACTTGGAGACTTGGTTCCAAATGGATTGAGACTATTGGATGACATTTAAAATAAAATTTTAAATGCATATAAATGAGTTCTTTATGAGATACCAAGTACAAAATAATGTGTCTTCCTTTGGACTAACATATTATTTGTTAGAGATACTCTCTGATATAACTCAAACTTTAATTGACCACACAATGTGCCTTCCTTTAGGCCGACGCATTATGTGTATAATATGATATTTTATATGAATTATATGTTGGTTTATAGCTGATCCGGTGGTAAGGATCGGGGGCCCACAGAGGAATGGGTTAATGGCACGGGAGAGTCAAAGGTCCGCCCGAACAGGGAGAAATCTCCTGGCCGACCGGCCTGGGTAGACCCCGGGCCGGCACGAAAATAGCTCGACCTCGGGTTGAGCTTCCGACGCTCACAAGCTTCTTTATAGAGGAACCGCTATGCCGAGTAGCTGAGCTGCTAGGCCGAACGGCAGAACAACTAGTCGGTGCCCCATCCGAGTATGTGACCGATCGACCATCTCACCCGGTCCGAGGTGCGTGTATACCCGAGCGCCCGGGAGGCCGAGCGATCAGTTCGACCGACCCGGTTAAAGACAAAGGGCTTAGAAGAGGACAAAAGGGACAACTAGTGATATCATTCTCGAGACGTCTGCCGCCGACAAGCAACATGGTCGGCGGCCGGGCCGTACCAAGGGTCGTACGGAGGAAGTTTCCGCTGCCATGACAGAGATATGTTCGGACAATTGAGGTATGGCGTCAGACATGCTTTTCTGACACAACCATTCTAAGGTATGCTTTGAGGAACGTGCACGCCTTGGGAAGCGTGCACGTGCCTCTCTGGAGTCCTATATAAAGACCCCCGGAGTTCGACGAAGGTATGATTTTCTCCTATTCTACTATAGCCACAGTCTCTATTTTACCTGTGTTTCTTCTCGCCATCGTCTGACTTGAGCGTCGGAGGGTCGTCGCCGGGAACCCCTTCCCGACCCGACTTGGTTGCAAGTTCATCGGAGGCCTACGTCGCTGTGAAGATCACCTGGGAGCAGCAGAGAGCGCCACGTCCCCAATTTCCATCGACTCAGTGCACGGACAGGATCAAATTGGCGCCGTCTGTGGGAACACACCTGAATCCGAGCCGAGAAGATGGAAGAAACTGGACGCCAACTCATGGTAACGCTCTCTCCCGAGGAGGTAGAGGCACTCATCCAAGCGCGAGCCGCAAAGATGGTTGAGCAATAGCAGAAGACCCAAGCCGAAAGGATAGTGCAGCAGGCCGCCTCGGTTTCTGGAGGCCGAGCGGCAATGGAGGACCGACCAGAACAATATGTTGGGGGATCGGTGGCCGGCTTGAAGGGGGGTTGGATAGACGGCACCCCCAAATCGATTGGTTCCTACACTCGTTAGTATGCGCAGCAGAAATACAAACTAACTACAAATATGAAAGCTAAACACTAAAGAAAAGAAAAACAAGCAAACCGCTAACACGTTCGTTTAACGTGGTTCGGAGATTAGGGCTCCTACTCCACGGCGTGTCCTTGAGGTGGAGGATCCCGATCTGTCGGTGGATTAGCCCCCAGAAAACTCCGGCTATCTCAAGTAGCTCCTTGTGGGTGGAGAAACCTCACCACAACACCAACCAAGACTCTTGAGACTAGTAGACTACTAATTAGGGTTTACCACCACTAATTTCGTCAACTATAACCAAGCTCCCAAGCTTTGGTTATATAGGCCGCGGGTTGAAAACTCCGCCTACCAGTCGACTGCCCTCTATGGAAATTTGACCGTTACATCCCAACGGCTCAATACCAGTCGACTGCTAAAATTTGCAGTCGACTGGTGAAGTCGACTGCTAAAACATGCAGTCGACTGATCCCCACTAACCGAACGAACAGAACCATTCTGTTCGCACCCAGTCGACTGCGCGGTCGACTGCTAAAACATGTAGTCGACTGCTACGGTACTGCTACAGTAACGCTACAGTACTGCTACAGTAAAATCCTAAAACTAGGATTTTACTCCGAGTACAATCTCTCGTGCACTCGTACCCTCACCCTTATGACTCACTTGACGCTTCTTTGTAGCCTTGACCTCTTGCCTTCAAGCTTTACTTCCTTTGGCTCTCGTTCCTCGGATGCATTCAAGCCCGCGCCTCGTCCCCAATGTCATCCTTCGCGTATGCCTCGAAGTTGCTTCCCTCGTCCCTTATCCTCGCTGCCTTGTCCACGGTCCCTCAGATGCTCCATCCTTCACCAGACCCGAAGCCATCAACCTGAGTCACATATGTATCCTATAAACCTGAACAACTCAAATACATATATCAAATATAAAGGTGAACCTAACTTAAACTCTTTGCCCAAACACTAAAACACATGGTCGCACGGACCATTGGGATTGCTCCAACACAATATTCCACCTGGGCTCAGAACAAGGGTTAGACCGGCACACCAGGAGACGCGCCGACCGCCTCTATTCCATTCCATCGGGCACTGTTCCAGACTCCGTCGGAGTTGGCCCTAGCCAACCAAGGATCGTCGATGAAGCACCCGTGTGGGACGATAGAAATGGGAAAGCGCCGCGCGCGGATTCATCCCCTGAGCGGGTCAATCACCAGTTCTCTAAGGCGATCTTGCAAGACCCTCTCCCAAAGCATTACGCTCCAATATCGATCGGGGAGTATAGTGGTGTAACCGATCCGGACGACCATCTCGGTAAGTTCGATAATGTTGTCACTCTTCATCAATACACCGACGGAGTCAAATGTAGAGTCTTCCTTACTACATTGTCCGGTTCGGCTCAACGCTAGTTTCGGAGGTTGCCGGACGGATCAATTAAGAGCTTCAGAGATTTCCGAACGGTGTTCCTCCATCACTTTACCAGCAGTCGACGCTATCAGAAGACTAGTGTCAGTCTCTTTTCCATGAAGCAAGGGCCAAGAGAAACTCTCCGAGCTTACATCTAGAGCTTCAACCAAGCAGCTATGGGCATCCCCTCGGTCTCGTCTGAGACAATGATGCATGCTTTTACACAAGGCTTAGTCGACGGGGACTTTTTTTGCTCGCTCATCAGGAAGCCGCCTCGCGACTATGACCACATGCTGAAAAAGGCAAGTAAGTATATTAATGTGGAAGAAGCGCAGGCGGCCCGAAAAAAGGAAGCGCAGGGTGAGCCCCCAGCCTAAACTGAACGGAGAGCACACATCAACCAGCAACCGCCAAAAGGACCGTGGGCCGAGGGGATGAGGCCACCTCAAGATTCCAAAGCACCATCCATTCAGCACATTGCGACCGAGCGGCCTCGACAAAAAGGCAAGGTATGAACGCCCATATTTTGCAAAATCCATCAATCCGCCACCCATAACACTCGGGACTGCCGGAGTCCTCCCCCAGTCAGCCAACCTGAGCCAAGGATCTATCGCCGCCTGTCACCTTCACCGGACAGTCGAGCTCATCATCAACACGTCGAGCAGAGGATAGTTAGGCGTTCACTCGAGCGACATCACCATCAGCAGCAACAGCACCAGCCAAAGGCTAACCCTCGACTCTCCCACGAGCAAGCCAAACCATCCGCTCGGGAGGAAGAAAATAAAAGTAATTCCGCGCGGGGGGAAATCAATATCATCGCTGGTGGGCCAACCAGTGGTGACTCCAACCGAGCCCGCAAGTCGTATGCCCGACGACTGGAAATACATGTTGTAGGATGGAGCCAAGGGAAGGCGAGCGGGCCGACGATCAACTTTGGTCCTAGCGACCTCGAGGGATGTAAAGCCCGAAAAATTCCCGAATTTATTTTAGAAATATCCTATGATTTTTCTAGATTTATAGGATATTTTTACATAATTTTTAGAGTACCGGAAGTAGCAAAAACAAATAAGTCGCAAAATGGTTTACGCGGGAATCGAACCCGGGACCCATCGGAGCCTACGACTTATTATGTGTTCCGGAAACCAAGTGAACCCAGCAGGGCCGTGCTGAAAGGATAGGAAATCAAATATATTTATATTTGATTTGGGAGAAATAACTATTTGATATAAATAGAAAACTTAAGTGGGATTGGTTTATTTCTTTTGGGTTCGACATTTTCTCTCCTCACCGAAGCCTTTCTCTCCCTCTCCCGTTTCTTTCTCTCGGCGCAGCAAACAAAGCAAAGGAGACCTAGGGTTCCTTCCCTAGGATCGTGTGTTCACTTTCCGGCGACAACACCAGCACGAAGTCGATTCTTCTCCGCGAGAGGAACGCGAGGACGTAAGTGGTTCGTCGAACGGAGCAGTTTTCCGGAAAACCTAGCGGATAGAATCGTAAGAAAACCTTGCGATTGAGGTAAGAAACCCCTCACCTGCAGTATAATTGCTCTCGCCTGTTAGTTTTGGCATTAGTTCAGTAGTTCTACAGTTTTCAGTTTTAGGGGTGCTTTTAGTGCACACCAAGCATTCGGTAGAATGCCCAGTTCAGTAGGATGCACCAATAGGCGTCCCAACAGCATGAAAAATGTATTAGAAATATTTTATTCAGCTTATTATCAGTTATTACAGCTATATGGATCAGATATCTATTGGGTGGGCTCCCACAGTAGCCCCTAGGTTCAGATAACCTAGCTCTAGGTTCAGATAACCTAGAACAGCAAAGTAAAATAAAACAGTATTCAGTATTTTACTTTTATTCAGATGGCACTGTACTTGGATCAGATATCCATGGGTTGGACTCCCACAGTCGTCCCTAGGTTCAGATAACCTAGTAACCCTGCTGGATTCGGAACTTGCAATCCCGGGTCTCGTAGGGATGCGCGCACAGTAAGTACAGTTGCCAGGGCCCCAGCAGCATGTTTAGTATTTTCATCTATTATTATATATAGCTTTTCCAAATATATAATCAGTGATGGAAACACTAACTTAGTTTCAGTTTCAATTAATTATCTCAGTTAAGTTTCATGATTTGAGTTCATGACCAGTTAGATGTATATGCATGACTAGTTCAGTATTCCTGCTTAGTTTCAGATACAGTATGCTATGCTCAGCTTGTTTGTATGCCATGATCGATTCAAGACATGTTTGTATGCCATGCCATGTTGCCATGCTCGGTTCAGTTTTCAAACAGCATGTTTTAAAAACATAATCGCATCGTTGCATGTTTTTGTGAGGTAGATGGTCTCTTACTAAGCTTCTTAGCTTACAGATGCTACTTTTCTTATCTGCAGATACCGGTAAAAGAAAAGTGGACTAGCGGAGGCTGGAGCGATGCTATGATGATGTGTGTGTGCAAGGGGTCCGGAATAAAGATCCTTGGGATCTACACGCTTTTATTTCAGTTTTAGTACTTAACGTGTCTAGTTTTATGACTTAGTCTTGTTACTAGATGTTATAGCTTAGTAAACTATGCCTTGTTTAGTTTATCATGTTTAGAATGTTAGTATTTATATGTTAGAGTGTTTTTCATGTATCTAGAGCTAGTGTATGTGATTTTGGCATGAATCGTTTGGAAATCGAAATTCGATTTCGTTTGCAAGTATCGAATGCCTCGATCGGCCGATCCAAGATTCCTTTTCGGATCGGGATATGGACGATGAGATGAGTCATCATCTGTATCACTGGATCGGTCGGTAGCCGAGCCGACAAAGAACGGAAGAGCATCCCAGCGTCTCCGTGCACTCGGATCGGATTGCGATGCGGACCATAAACACCTGGATCGGATCTTCAGACCGATCGGGAGAGCGAGAATCGCGGCAAGTTTGATCGATCCGTGGATCGAACAGGGCTAGGAAGTTAGCTTTGAGTTCTAGCCCGGATGGGAAGTCAGGTATCCTCCTTAGCACATATACCCCAACCGGAAAGGTCTTGAACCCTTCCTTATAACAGCATGGGTGTACCAGTTGTCGGTTTAATAGAGTCAGTTAGTGAAATTTTATTTTACCCAGTTTCTGCACAGTAGCTTGAGTAGTTAATGTAGCGTTTCCATCTCACACTTAGTACCCGGAGTTGGGTCGTTCATGAGTGGTATCAGAGCAAGTTCCTTACTTCCTACACATACATCAGCATTGTGCCTACAGCTTCCAAGTAAGAACATCTCTCACTCAGTTTTGTTTTCAGCTTTCATATCGGTTATATGTGCTTTCATGTTTGCTCTCATGTTGGTAGTTAATTAATTCATGTTTACGATAATAGTATTTATGATAGTAGATAACTATAACATGATAGCCTAGTTATATATATGTGTTCTCTGCTATTCAGAAAATGGTACGAGGGCGTCCGGCTAAGAAAGCATCATGTGAGCCCGAGCGATTCGGTGCCTCCCGGACCTTATAACACTAGTGGCTCGGCACTGGTTATTGGCTGAGCGCGAGAGATAGCCTCCTTAAAGGCTAACCAGAGACTACTCCCCTCACTCGATCAGAACCTCACGACTCCGGTAATCAGAGGTTGTACAGTTCATCCTAGTAGCCCCGATGGCAGGGCTAGAGAAAGCTTACCTTATCGAGGCAGAGAATTAAGCCGAGAACTTCTCGTGCACCGAACCATGGGATGCTGCGGCATGGTTTAAAAACACGAAAGTATGATGGAGCTTCTAGACCGGCGCACGAAAAGGTGAAGTGTGCCTCATACATTTAACGGAGGCGCGCATGTGGTGGGATGATTAAATCAAGTGGCGATAAACGGGATGACATGGGCCACTAGAAAGAATTCTTGAGGAATTCTTTCACATACGACTGAAACACTATGACAAGTTTACAAATTTCGTCGGGCAACCTATCGATTGAGAAGTGAAGAAATTCAACAGCGTGCCTGTGTCGTAACTAGTCAAGAGAAGAAGGACGAAAGTGATGTGAATCTCGAGATGCTCACGAGATCGTAATGAATGTGGGTGCGTTCATAGGCCACAAACCACGGAGGAGCTAGTGGTAGTGCTCGATCACCGAGCACTATCGGACATCACCCGGCGAAGTGAGTTTCCACAGAGCCCAAGGACAAGCGCTCTGTACTAAACAACAGAGGACATAGCTCCACTGGAAGGGGAAACGCAAAGGCAAGCGGCTGACCCAAAGGAGGGCCGGTGGAAAACATTCCGGACATCCCAAGTGTGCTACTTTGGGAAACACCATCCGGGAGTTTCGCAAAGCTGAGGTTGTTTTGAATGTGGATGGGAAGGGCACATGATCAGCGTGCCAACAGAACAAGAATCTTCCTCAACCTCGGTGATACAATATGGAGCTCTACCGGACTACATCTTTGCCTTAGATGGTCCAGACGATCGCCGATTAGAAGCCCCATGTATCACAAATGCGGGATTTTCTTCTTGACGGAGGGCGTAGCAAATGCCTCGGCAGTTGTCACAGGTCGAGATTTTACACATAATGCTGTCTTATTCGATCTCGGGCAACCCACTCTTATGTATCCAAGGCATTTCGAGAAATTGATAACACCTCGAGTTACTCGATAGTCGGGTTCACACAACACTACCTCGGAGATATTATGACATCTTACGGCTCAAAGCGGTGCCGGCATTATAGCGAAGAGAACTTTTGGTGATTTGATAGTGCTAGAAATGAGACTACGATGTCATCTTTGGAATGGATTTTACGATCGATACGGCGCTTCTATAGAGTGTCGTAAACAAAAGGTCATATTCAACCTGAAGAAGGAGTACAGTTTGAGTACATAGGAAAACCAAAGAGAAAAGCGAAGTTTCTCTCGGCATTGAAAGCACAGCAGCTATTGGATTCGGGATGCATGGGATTTTTAGCAAATGTAGTCAACACCAGGACAAGAACCAGCAAGCTACCAGAGGTTTGGATGACTACCGTTTTCCTGAAGAGCTACCAGCTTAGCACCAGAGGGAGATTAAATTTGAGATAGAGCTCATTCCCGCACAAATCCAATTTCCAAGGCAACCGTACTGCATGGCTCCGGTGAACTAAAGGAACTTGGAGAGCAATTGGGAGCTTCTTGACAAGGGTTTCATATGCCTAGTCACTCACCATGGGGAGCACTGTTGTTCGTGAAGAAGAAGGATGGAAGCATGCCTATCCATGAACTACCGTGCCTTGAACGGTCACAATTAGCATACCCTCTCCCGGGATAGATGACTGTTTGATCGAAAAGGAGCCACAGTGTTCTCTAAAATTGACCTCGATCGATCAGGATATCACCAGGTTAGAGTCAAGAAAGGTGATATACCTAAAAGCGACTTTCGAGGACAGATCTGAGACATTATGAGTTCGTAGTCATGCCTTTCGGCGTGACAAATGCTCGACTACTTTCATGGACCTCATGACCAGTATTTAGAGAATACTTAGACAAGTTTGTCATCGTGTTCATCGATGACATTCTTATCTATTCGTGCACTCGGAGGACCATGCGAGCATCCTCGAAACAGGCTTTTGCGAGATCCTTGGCCGAATAGATTTCGCCAAATTCACGAAATGTGAATTTTGGCTAGAACAGTAGCCTTTCTCGGTCACATCATCTCCAAGGATGGTGTTATGGTAGATCAAGCAAGATAGAAGCGGTAAGAATCTGGAAGAGACCCAGAGGCGCGGTGAAATCAAGCTTTCGGGATTAGCAAGCTACTACGAAGTCGTGAGGACTTCTCGGGATAGCCTCCCAGTACTCTCACCGGGAAGAACAAGAAATTTCGGTGGCGGAGGGGACAGTGAGAGGCTAACTAAAGAGATTGACACCGGTGCTATTTTAGCTATACCAGAAACGACATGACTTGACATCTCTGATGGCGCATCTAAATTGGGATTGGGAGGCGATCGATGCGGCGAGACAAGGTGATCGCCATGCCTCGGACAACTCAAGGATTATGAGAGGAACTATCCTACTCACGACCTTGAGCTTGCAGCAGTGGTGTTCGCTCTCAAGATTTGGAGACATTATTTATACGGAGCTCGGTAGTGTATATAGATCATCAAAGTCTGAAGTATTTCTTTACTCGAAGGATCTATAGCGCAGATGGTTAGAGCTGGTCAAGGATTATGACATAGATATCCTCTACCATCAGGAAAGCTAATAAGGTAGCGGACACTTTCAGCAGAAGTCAGTTGCTACCTTATTATCTTTTGCAATATGTCACCACCCCTAAGGAAGGAGATTACGACTTTTAGTCTCGAGCTTATAGTCGGGCAGCTTTCCACTATGTCCTTAGCATCTACCTTGCTTGATGATATTCAGCAGCTCAGGAGCAGGATCCGAATTCAGAAAATCAAGCAAGGGTTAGCGAGAATCGGAAAGTGGAGAGTTGAGTGTCCGCCGGGGTAGTGTCTTGTGGCACGGACTTTGTATTCGGATCGGGAGGAACTACGAAAATAGATTCTAGGCGAGGCTCACAGGACTCCTATGCGATGCTCTGGTTCCACCAAAATGTATCAGGATCTAAAGCGATTTTGGTGGCACAGGATGAAGCAAGATATCGCCGATCTCGCCAAGATCTCTAACTCTGTCGAGGGTTAGGCGGAACATCACGCAGCCGGGAGGAGTTCTGCAGGCCGATCCAGAGTTCGAGAATGGAAGTGGGAGGATATCTCTATGGACTTCATAGTGGGCCTAGAACCACGAATGGTTTTGATGCTATCTGGGTAATAGTCGACAGTTGACTAAATCACCCACTTCTTAGCTATCGGAATATCCTATTCCATGGGCGGCTAGCTCCGTTGTATCTCAAGGAGATTGTCAGCCGCATGGAGTCCCACGAACCATTATATCATACAGAGACAGCAGATTCACAGTGTATAGTCACTATGGGCACGAAGCTAAAATTCAGCACAACCTTCCATCCTCAAATAGATGGTGACGGAGCGAGTAAAATTCAGTACTCAAGATATGCTCCGGCTTGTGCCTAGATTTCAGGAAGTTGGTGCAAATATGAGTCTAGCGATTTGCATACAACAAGAGTTATCGGCCACTATCGGCATGACACCTTATGAGGCACTCTATGGGCGGAGGTGCGGATCACCAACTGCGTATGAGAGTGGTGAAGCAGAAGGAACTAGAGCTTGATAGATCTAGTAGCGGATACCACCCAGACCATACGTGGATTCGCGAGGATAGAAGAGCAGCCAGCGGTAAAGAGATATGTAGATACAGAGCACCCCTAGAGTTTTCAGTTGGGGATACAGTTTTCCTCAAAGTAGCTCCCATGAAGGGAGTCATGCGTTTTGGGAAGAAGGGCAAGCTAGCTCCCAGATATGTGGGACCATACCTTATCACGAAGAGATTGGGCAAGGTAGCATATGAGCTAGAGCTACCTCAGGAGATGTTAGCTGTCCACAACGTATTTCATGTCTCCATGCTGAAAAAGCATATTCCAGACGCCACCCAGGTGATTGAGCCCAGTTGGTACAGGTCCGTGATGATCTCAGCTATGACAGTCGGCCTATTCAGATAATAGACCGAGCAGTAAAGAAATTACGAAACAAGGAAGTACCATTAGTCAAAGTCAGCTGGCAAAATCACACAGCAGCAGAGGCGACTTGGGAGAAGTACCCAGAATTGTTTTTAAGTTCGGGGATGAACTTTTTATAAGGTATGGGGATTGTAAAGCCCAAAAAATTCCCGAATTTATTTTAGAAATATCCTATGATTTTTCTAGATTTTTAGGATATTTTTACATAATTTTTGGAGTACCGGAAGTAGCAAAAACAAATAAGTCGCAAAATGGTTTACGCAGGAATCGAACCCGGGACCCATCGGAGCCTACGACTTATTATGTGTTCCGGAAACCAAGTGAACCCAGCAGGGCCGTGCTGAAAGGATAGGAAATCAAATATATTTATATTTGATTTGGGAGAAATAACTATTTGATATAAATAGAAAACTTAAGTGGGATTGGTTTATTTCTTTTGGGTTCGGCATTTTCTCTCCTCACCGAAGCCTTTCTCTCCCTCTCCCGTTTCTTTCTCTCGGCGCAGCAAACAAAGCAAAGGAGACCTAGGGTTCCTTCCCTAGGATCGTGTGTTCACTTTCCGGCGACAACACCAGCACGAAGTCGGTTCTTCTCCACGAGAGGAACGCGAGGACGTAAGTGATTCGTCGAACGGAGCAGTTTTCCGGAAAACCTAGCGGATAGAATCGTAAGAAAACCTTGCGATTGAGGTAAGAAACCCCTCACCTGCAGCATAATTTCTCTCGCCTGTTAGTTTTGGCATTAGTTCAGTAGTTCTACAGTTTTCAGTTTTAGGGGTGCTTTTAGTGCACATCAAGCATTCGGTAGAATGCCCAGTTCAGTAGGATGCACCAGTAGGCGTCCCAACAGCATGAAAAATATATTAGAAATATTTTATTCAGCTTATTATCAGTTATTACAGCTATATGGATCAGATATCCATTGGGTGGGCTCCCACAGTAGCCCCTAGGTTCAGATAACCTAGCTCTAGGTTCAGATAACCTAGAACAGCAAAGTAAAATAAAAAGCATTATTGATTTTACTTTTATTCGATGTCTTGGATTAGATATCCATGTCGGACTCCACATCGTCCTAGGTTCGAGATAACCTAGTAACCTGCTTGGATTGAACTTGCAATCCGGGTCTCGTAGGGATGCGCGCACATAAGTAAGTACAGTTGTCGGGCCCAACGACATGTTTAGTATTTTCATCTATTATTATATATAGTTTTTCCAAATATATAATCAGTGATGGAAACACTAACTTAGTTTCAGTTTCAGTTAATTATCTCAGTTAAGTTTCATGATTTGAGTTCATGACCAGTTAGATGTATATGCATGACTAGTTCAGTATTCCTGCTTAGTTTCAGATACAGTATGCTATGCTCAGCTTGTTTGTATGCCATGATCAGTTCAGTACATGTTTGTATGCCATGCCATGTTGCCATGCTCAGTTCAGTTTTCAAACAGCATGTTTTAAAAACATAATCGCATCGTTGCATGTTTTTGTGAGGTAGATGGTCTCTTACTAAGCTTCTTAGCTTACAGATGCTACTTTTCTTATACTGCAGATATCGGTAAAAGAAAAATGGACTAGCGGAGGCTGGAGGGCGATGCTATGATGATGTGTGTGTGCAAGGGGTCTGGAATAAAGATCCTTGGGATCTACACGCTTTTATTTCAGTTTTAGTACTTAACGTGTCTAGTTTTATGACTTAGTCTTGTTACTAGATGTTATAGCTTAGTAAACTATGCCTTGTTTAGTTTATCATGTTTAGAATGTTAGTATTTACATGTTAGAGTGTTTTTCATGTATCTAGAGCTAGTGTATGTGATTTTTGGCATGAATCAGTGCTGGAAATCGAATTTCTCGTTATTCAGACGATCGGTCATCGGACCGATCCGGTGCTTTTCCCTTTTCTCGGTCGTTAGACCGACCGATCCGATGATCTGATACTCATCAGTCTCCATCGGATCGGTACCACGACCGAAGATCGAACAAGGCATCCGCGTCTCTCTCGGTGCTGGCCGATCGGTCGCACGCACACTGGATCGGTCTTCGACCGATCCGATTCGGATCGGTCCCTGACCGATCCACCGGGCACTGTAGAAGTTTGATCGATCCGTGGATCGAACAGCAGTTAGCTGGGAAGTTAGCTTTGAGTTCTAGCTCAGATGGGGGGGTCAGGTATCCTCCTTAGCACATATACCCCAACCGGAAAGGTCTTGAACCCTTCCTTATAACAGCATGGGTGTACCAGTTGTCAGTTTAATAGAGTCAGTTAGTGAAATTTTATTTTACCCAGTTTCCGCATAGTACAGCACAGTAGCTTCAGTAGTTAATGTAGCGTTTCCATCTCACAGCTTAGTACCCAGGAGTTGGGTCGTTACAAGGGAGTCTAAGTGCTGCACGACGACGCCCTCATCATCTGAGCGGTAATAGCAAACTACACTATTCATCGCATCTTTATTGACACAGGGAGTTCGGTCAACATCGTTTTCAAGAAAGCATTCGACCAGCTCCAGATCGACAGGGCAGAGCTACTACCAATGACCACACCCTTGTTCGGATTCACGGGTAACGAGGTTCAACTAGTCGATCAGATTAAGTTGTCCATTTCACTTGGGGAAAAGACATTTAGAAGGACGCGGACTGCTAACTTCATCGTTGTGGGCGCCCCCTCAACGTACAACATTATTCTGGGCCGACCGACCCTCAACGAGTTTCGGGCGGTCGTCTCAACTTTCCACCAGAAGATCAAATTCCCCGTGGAAGACCGAGTGGGAGAAGTTAAAGGCGATCAGTTGGCAGCGCGGTGTTGCTATGAGGAGATGGTGCGAGCAGAGGCGAGATCTGCTCGGAAGGCCCCACGTATCGAGGTAAATGCTATAACCGAGAAGTCGCCTACTTTTGTTTATGAAGAAAAGGAGGAAGTATAGATTAACCCGGCTCGAGCGGAGGCCACGACGTTCATAGCCTCCGACCTGGAGGAAAGCTAGAAGGAGGAGCTAAACAGGTGTCTCCAACAAAACCACGATGTCTTCACGTGGTCAACGCACGAGCTGCTAGGAATCTCGCCGAGCGTCGTACAACACGAGCTACATGTCCGGCCGGACGCTCAGCCCGTCAAGCAGAGGAAGCGGGACTATAGTGCCGAGCAGAACGTCATCATACGAGCGGAAGTCGAGAAGCTTCTGGAGGTCGGCCACATATGCGAGGCGCAGTTCCCAAGCTGGCTCGCAAATGTGGTGCTAGTCTTCAAGCCCTGCAACAAATGGAGAGTCTGCATCGACTTCCGCGACCTAAACAGGGCATGCCCGAAGGATTTTTACCCACTGGCCTGGATTGACCAAATGGTGGATTCGACCGCCGGGTGCAAACTGATATGCATGGTGGATGCATATTAGGGTTATCACCAAGTGTCACTCGCTCGGGAGGATCAAGAGAAGGTTAATTTCATCATGGCGGACGACACTTATTGATACAACGTCATGCCGTTCAGACAGAAGAACGCAGGGGCTACGTACCAACGACTCATGAACAGGGTGTTCCGGAAGCAAATCGGGCGAAATCTAGAGGTATATGTTGATGATATACTCATTAAATCATTCTGAGCGGCCGACCTCTGTGCAGATATAGAGGAAACTCTCCAGACACTACGGGCGTACGTGATCAAGTTGAACCCGCAGAAGTGCCTGTTCGGAGCAAAAAGCGGTCGTTTCCTAGGCTACATAGTCACCGAGCGAGGCATTAAGGTCAACCCTAGCAAGATCAAAGCGCTAAAGGATATGCCGCCGCCCAAAAACTTGAAGGAAGTCCAGCGCCTTACGGGCTGCTTAACAGCGCTATCCTGGTTCATCTCTCGGGCGGCCGATCGGAGCATGCCCTTCTTCAAGATCCTGCGTCAAACAACCAAATTCCAATGGGACGAGGAGTGCGACCGAGCGTTCGAAGAATTGAAGACCTACCTAAACTCATTACCTGTATTAGCTAAGTCATCTGTCGGTGAGCCTCTCCGCATCTATTTGTCCTCAACCGAGCACGCGGTCGGTTCAGCGCTAGTCTGGCAGAACGGTGAAGAATAGCCAGTGTATTTCCTTAGTCACATTCTAAAGGATACTGAGTCTCACTACACTAGTCTTGAGAAGCTTACCTTCGCCCTTGTTCTAGCCGCTCGAAGGCTCCGACCCTATTTCCCGGGGCATACGATCATCGTCATGACGAATACCTCCTTAAGCCGAGTTCTACTGAACCCTGAGGCGTCGGGGCGGCTGATCAAATCGACCACAGAGCTTAGCGAGTTTGACATACAGTATCAGCCCCGTACGACAATCAAGGCATAGTCGTTGGCAGACTTCATCACTAAGGTACAAAATCCTGAGCCCGAAGCCACCTGGAAGGTGTATGTAGATGCATCGTCCACTCGACAGGGAAGTGGAGTAGGCGTACTGCTGGTCTCCCCCATGGAGAACAGATGCACTTATCCGTATGGCTGGACTACAAAGCGACCAACAATGAAGCGGAGTATGAGGCGCTTATAACAGGTCTGCAGGCTGCTCGGCATGTGGGAGCTAGCAATGTTTTAATTCATTCGAACTCACAGTTGGCCGCTCAGCAACTTGCGGGAGCATTTGAGATAAGCAACGTTAGGCTAAAGCTTTATGCGGAAGCCTTCGCCAAACTAAGGGCCGATTTCCGAGAGGTGGTGGTACAGAAGATCCCCCGCGTGACAAATCAGGCTGCAGATGAACTGGCTAAGTTGGCCAGTTCGATATCACCAATCGTCATTGAGTAGCCAGTCGAGCAAGTGTCTGTGGTTGCCCACATTGATCGGATGGAGGGACTCACATTCCCAAATGACTGGCGAACGGCTATAACCGAGTTTCTGAAGTCCGGAACAACGTCGCCCGATCGGTCGGAGGCACATCTGCTCAGAAGAAGAGCTGGTCGGTTCGTCCTCATTGGTGGCCAGCTCTACAAAAAGGCGTTCTCCAGGCCTATGCTTAAGTGCGTCGGCCCGGGGGATGTGGACTACATTTTGCAAGAAGTACACCAAGGCTCATGTGGCGGGCATCCAGGCGACTGCTCGTTGGCGAGGAATATTCTTTTGGCCGGCTATTTTTGGCCGACTTTATAGGAGGATGCCGCTCGGACAGTCGCCACATGCTTATCCTGCCAACGGTACCACAGTTTCTCACATCATCCCACGGAAGAATTAAAAACTTCCACGGTGTCCTGCCCGTTCGATTAGTGGGGCATGGACATTGTGGGACCATTTCCAATGGCGACCGGACAGCGAAAGTTCTTGCTAGTGGCAGTGGATTATTTTTCCAAGTGGATTGAAGCCGAGCCACTAGCTAAGATAACCGAGGAAATGATCAAGAAATTTATATGGCAGTATATCATTTGTCGGTTTGGCATCCCGCGACGGCTCATCTCCGATAATGGGAGGCAGTTCTCAGGTCAGCAATTCAAGGAATGGTGCGAAGGGTACGACATTCAGCAAGCTTTCACCTCTGTAGCATATCTCCAAAGTAACGGGCAAGCCGAAGTCACCAATCGGGAGATCTTACGAGTTCTCCAGGCTCGGCTCGACCATGAAGGTGGCAGTTGGATTATGGGCGCTCCGAACGACGCCCAAGGAGGGAACAGGAGTGACCCCCTTTCACCTTGTGTACGGCCGAGAAGCCATCGTCCCGGTAGAAGTCGGGGTAGAATCCGACCGGATTAGAGTCTACGACGAGAACAATGCTGAGCGGAGGCATTTGGAGCTAGACTTGGTGGACGAGACGCGAGCCAAAGCCACCATTCGGTTGATGGCGTATCGACAGAGGATGAAGCAAAACTACAATAGACGGGTAATTCCCAGATCTTTTCAGGTCGGCGATCTCTTCTGGAAGAAAGTCAAGCCGGTCGGTGACGTGATCAAGCTGGGAGTTCCTTGGGCCGGGCCGTTCAAGATTGTAGAAAAGCTCCATTCAGGCGCCTATTACCTCGAGGATGAAGATGGACGAAAGCTAGAGCGACCGTGGAGCGTAAATCACCTCCAGTCGTACCGAGCTGGGTGAAAGGTGTGTCATTGTAACTCATAATGTTCAATCCTGTTGTATCTTTTGACCGCAGGAGTAGAATCAAAGGAACAATTCAGGCCGAATGAAGACCGTCGAGCGACGACGTTAAATCCCAGAGTCGGACCGACGACTATAAACCCCCGACACAAAGTCGGACCGGCGACTATAAAATCCCCGGCTTGAGCCGACGCCGTTAAATCCAGTCGGCGAAATCGGGCGTTAAATCAGTCGGACCGCAACTATAAAACCCCCGCTCAAGACCCGTGGCGTGGCGTTAAATCCAATCGGACGCGACTATAAACCCGGCCGAAGACCGTCGGCGCCAGACCGTCGCGGCGAAAGAGCGGCCGAAGGCCGTCGGCGGCGCGCGTTAAACCTCGGAGTCGGACGTTCGATCGACTATAAACCCGGCCGCAAGACCGCGGCGCACAAATCCCGTGAGTCGCCTGCGGACTATAAACGCCAGCGTCGACCGCGCCCGTTAAATCAGTCGGACCGCGACTATAAACCCGGCGACCCGGCGGACGGCGGACGGCGTTAATCCAGAGTTGGACCGACGACGGCGAACGGCGGAGTCGACGGCGGCGCGAACCGTCGGACCGACGGCTATAAAAATCCGCCCAAGGCCGGCCGAGTGACATTAAATCGAGTCGAACCCGCGACTATAAAACCGGCTGAAGACCGTCGGCGGCGACGTTAAATCCCGAGTTGGATGGCGACTATAAACCCCTCGGCCGGAAGACGGACGTTAAACCTAGAGTCGGACGGCAACTATAAACCCCGACCCAAAAGACGGTCGGAACGGCGTTAAATCCCAGTCGGACGGCGACTATAAACCTTTGCCTGAAGACCGTCGGCGAGCAGACGTTAAATCCCGAGTCGGACAAGCGACTATAAAATCTGGCTGAAGACCATGTGCGGCGACGTTCCAGCAGTCGGACCGGCGACTATAAATCTCCGGGCGAGTCGAGCGGCGACGTTAAATCCCAGAGTCGGACTGGCGACTATAAACCCTCCGGCTTGAAGACCGTCGAGCGACGACGTTAAATCCCAGAGTCGAACCGGCGACTATAAACCCCCGACCCGAAAACTATCGAATACCACTCGGGAAGAATGCGGGCGAAGAAGTAACATTAGCAGAGTCAAAATTTTATATTGACTCGTCGTATAAAAATAATACAGTCAAGTTGGTTGAAAGTAAGATTAAAGCGGATAATTTTAACTCGCAGAACGGCGAGCATACAGATGCAGCTTCAAAACATAAAAACAAAGGCAAGCTAAAAACGCTCCTCACTCCAGGACATCAAAGATGGGCTCGGGATGGTTTCTAGGAGTCCGGCAAAGTCTTTGGGAGGGATAGAGGCCGTCTCCGGGAGTTGGCCCTTAGTCTTCAGTTAAACAGTTGTCGCCCGGATGGCTTCCTCAAAGGCCAAGACTAGCCGATCGCTAACTTCTTGCCAAATTCGTCCGAGCGGAAATAGTTCTGTTTCACCACCGCGAAGCGGCCTGATTCACCGTCCTGATATTCCTTTAGTGCAGCTCGGGAAGCTTCGAGAGCGTCTTGGAGATCCTTCTTATCTCCTTGAAGTTTAGCTTCAACAGCCGATCGACTTTCTCGTTCGGTGGATAGCAGGTCGACTAATTCTTTGACGCGCTGCTCCAGCGCTCGGGCCTGCACATTCTTGGCTTCTAGATCGATAACGGCCCTATTCTTTCTGTTAGTGGCCAGCTTGATCGCCTGGTCATGGGACTTAACCTGGGCTTCAAGCCCAGCTACCCTGGTCTCCAGGCCAGAAGACTTGTGTACGAGGGCCCCTGAGCCGACGCCCCTCCAGAAATTTGAAGTTTCTTCAACTCTTCCTCCAGCGCTGCCAGGTGGTTGCTGACCGCGATGTTCTCCACCCAGTTCTGCGCTCAGATGAAATAATATCAAGAACCAAGTTAAATAGTCGTGCAGTGTGTTAAGAAGCATACCTCGGTAGCTTGCTGCAAGTGGCTGTCGCCGAGCTGGCCAGGAGTCATCAAGGCAACGCGGGCCCTCGTATCCTCCCATATCTTGGCGAGCGGTTCGCAGATAGTGATCTGATGCTCCGGGGCGACTGCCGATCAGCCGCCAGAAGAAATTCTTCTGTTGGGAGATGGAGGACGGCCTTAACCACTCGACGACCGCTCGGATCCGACTGGGTTGAAGCTGCGCGACCAGACGACTCGCCGAGTGGGGCGGAGACTATACCAGAGCGCCTAAGTCGAAGATGAGCTCGTGGCTGGGGACTGACGGGCTGCGCTCCAAGGGAAGCCATAAGCAAATCCAGCTGGGAGAGAGTGCGGTCCGAAGATATGGCCTCGACTGAAGCGGGGGCGGGGGTGATTGCGGCAGAGGGGGCACTGGCCTACTCTGTCACCGGTTCCACAGATGTAGTTGATTGGGTGTGGAGATCCGTCCGACGCCGTTTGCATATTATCAATGGGGAGTCTTCGGCCGAGTGCCCCGCTTCTTCCGACGCTGGTTGTCCAGCAGATGAGATAGCATCACCGACCGGTGCAGTTGCAGGGATCCGAACGGTCGACTCTCCGACCGCGGGTAGAGCTTCTTCGCTTTCACCCTCGTGTGAGCCGACCGGTTCGATGCCCAAATCGGCCATCTCCTTAGTGGCCACTGCCTCTATCTCGGCAGCTTTCAGCCTCATCCGATCAGTAGCCTTGGCACGCCACATGATTTCGCCTGCATAAAAGAAGAATAAATCAGTTAGACCAAAAGGAAGGGGGATGAGGAAAACGCTTACCCATGCTGCTTGGAAGCTTCGTTCAGATCGGGCTCAATCCGAATATGTACAGCACCCGCTCGTAGAGCAGTTTGTGGATCTTGAATCTCTGCCCAGCCAACAGATTGGCTGCGTGGAGGTAATCTGGCTGGCTCTTGTATTTGCCAAGGTCCGGCGGACTCGACACAGTGGTCTGCCATTTAGTACGGAAAGATGGCCGCTCTGGAAAACGAAGGTAAAAGTAATTCTCTTTCCAATGTTTGTTCGAGGTCGGCATCTTGTCGAAGAAAACAAGACCGATCCACGACTGGAAGAGAAAAGTGCCCCACTCGGATTATTTGGGATAATAGAAGTAGTGGAAAGTTTTGGGGATTAAGGGGATGCCGTGCAGCCTAAAGAGGATAACTACCCCGCACAGCAACCTAAAGGAGTTAGGGACGAGTTGGCCGAGTGGGAGACGGAAGCAGTTGCACACCTCAAGGATGAACGGATGAATAGGAAAGCGTAGACCGGCCATAAACTGGTCTCGAAAAAAGCAAACAGTGCCGGTCGGAGGATCGTGTGGCCGATTGGAGGGTGTGGCTAGTATTAGTTCATGGTCAAATGGAAGTTCGAAGGTTCGGGTGAGGCTCAGCGCATCCCTCTCGTCGAACCAGCTCTCTGTGGTGGTATACCAGAGGCCGGGGGCAAGGTCGGACTGACGAGAGGAATTGGCCATTGGTGATAAGGGTCAAAGTAAGAAATGGCAAAGGTTAAGGAGAAGGATGGCCGGAACAGTGTCTAAGGGGGGCACGAATACGGCGAAAGCACAAAGAGAAACGCAAAAGAACTGAAAGGAGAGGGGCGAAGGAGCCTTACAGAAGATGTGACCGAAGGAGGAAGCGAGGGATCACCGGAGTGCAGAGAAACGAGTTCGCCGGAACACTGAACGAGACTAAGCGAAAGCCCTCGGATGCACACGCACGATAACGCGAGGCGCCTGGGGAAGAGGAGATGCCCTTATAAACGTTGGACTCGATCGACCGGAGCCGTCTGATCCAGGTCACGAGATCCGAGGAGCGAATCCGACCGTCGAATTCGAAAAGCCAAAGGTCACATCAGCCCTGACAGCTCGAGCGAGCAATGACGGCTGCGCGACCACGTGGCGCCCACTCACAGGTCGCATTTAATGAGCACCATTATGTGGGCATGGTCGCGTGCTCAGCCTTAATGGCGTTGCTTTGCATAAATCCCGAGGAGTTTCTAGGGATACCGACATTGACCACTCCCGGAGCGGCATGACAACCACTGGCAAACAAAATTTGTCAAGTGCTAACCGGTGACGTGCAGATCAGCATCACCCATTTGCGTAGTCCCCGATCGGATAAACACTAACATCAAAAGCCGAGTGGCAAACACGCCACCAAGCCAACGGTCCAGTCAGTCGAACTTGTCGCCTCCTTCGACTAGATTTGAAGGGAAGACATGTGATCCGGTGGTAAGGATCGGGGGTCCACTGAGGAAGGGGTCAATGGCACAGGAGAGTCAAAGGTCCGGCCGAGCAGAGAGAAATCTCCTGGCCGACCGGCCTGGGTAGACCCCAGGTCGGCACGAAGACAGCTCGACCTAGGGTTGAGCTTCCGATGCTCACAAACTCCTTTATAGAGGAACCGCTATGCCGAGTAGCTGAGCTGCTAGGCCGAACGGCAAAACAACTAGTCGGTGCCCCATCCGAGTATGTGACCGATCGGCCGTCTCACCCCGGTCCGAGGTGCGTGTATACCCGGGCACCCGGGAGGCCGAGCGATCAGCCCGACCGGCCTGGTTAAAGACAAAGGGCTTAGAAGAGGGCAAAAGGGGCAGCTAGTGATATCATTCTCGAGACGTCTATTGCCGACAAGCAGCATGGTCGGCGGTCGGGTCGTACCAAAGATCGTACGGAGGAAGTTTCCGCTGCCATGACAGAGATATGCTCAGACAATTCAGGTATGGTGTCAGACATGCTTTTCTGACACAACCATTCCAAGGTATGCTTTGAGGAACGTGCATGCCTTGGGAAGCGTGCACGCGCCTCTCCGGGGTCCTATATAAAGACCCCCGGACTTCGACGGAGGTATGATTTTCTCCTATTCTACTGTAACCACAGTCTCTATTTTACCTATGTTTCTTCTCGCCATCGTCTGACTTGAGCGTCGGAGGGTCATCGCCAGGAACCCCTTCCCGGCCTGACTTGGTTGCAGGTTCATCAGAGGCTTACATCGCTGTGAAGATCACCTGGGAGCAGCAGAGAGCGTCACGTCCCCAGTTTCCATCGACTCAGTGCACGGACAGGATCAATAGCTTACAACAATTTTAATCTACCACACAATATGTTTTCCTTTAGACTGATATATTTTGTGTATAATCTGAACAAAATAAAGTTTTGTTCCATAGTTGTAGGCTACCCTGAGCATGTATCTGACATAAAAGTAATCTTCCTTTGGACCGATTACTCTTAGTATAGATATACGTCTATCAATACAAAATACATTAAACCTACCTAAAGTGTCTTCCTTTAGACCGACACGATAGTTCAATTTAATAGCACGTTGTGTAAATAGACTCAAAAAAAATACTGAGAACTTTAACTGAACATATTACTTAATCAACCTTAACAACTTAAAAAATTAGACTTATTAATCGATTGATACCTTATGATAATTAATTGGTATGATTCAATCGATCCTAAAACCTATGTATAACCATATAATTATATATAGAACCCTTCATACGAAAAGTAAAACTTCCTTTACATTCTATCCGTTAAGCATTCTTGCATTAAAAATTTAATGCATTTTATTTATTTATTTATTTTTTAAAAATTTCCCTTCACTATTTCACATTGAAACGGTTTTTGTTTTTTTTGGGGTTCACTGTTTCACGTTGAAACAGTGAAGCATATATATATAACGTTTTAATCGATTAAAAAGAATCTCAATCCATAAGAAAACTTAATCGAAAATAAAAAACAATCTCAATTGATTAAAAATAATTCTAATTAATTAATAATTGGCATAAGTAATTGTAAAGCTATTAATAGATTAAATTTCAATTGTTTTTTTTTTCAAAATTTTAGACTGGACAATCGGTCGACTAAAGAAATTTATTGAACCATCATAATTTTATATAAAATTAGGTTAAACAGTGATAATTTTTATTGTTCTTCGTAGAAATACAAAAAATTCAAAAAAAGTCTATCCTAATTTTCTCTTACATGATTTTCGACGATCAAAAAATTATATTATACTAGGAAAACTTAATCTAGCATGCAAACAATAAATCGACGAAAAACTTGATTTTAATTACCAATAAAAATGATGAAATAGAAACCTAGCTCTGATATCAATTATTAGAACATGAGTTTTCTCTTAACTGCTTGAATTCTATGAACAAAATAAGAATTCGAATCGAGAAATACAAGATAAGATCTAGTTTCATTTGTAAACTTGGCATACTAATTAAATATGAAATACTGTAATTACGAAGAACCTGAATGCAATGACTTGCCGTTGTTTTTCGTGTAGAGCTTGTTGATCCGACAATCCTACGGAAGAAGAATGAGAAGAAGGTTGGTCTTCCGAAGGAATTAGAGTTGACGACGCCGAATCCTCTTCATTAATGGGGAACGATGAGATATCTCAAAAGATGTCCTAATCCTTTCGGGACCAACCCATTATATAATGCACATTAATTAGCGCCTATAGATGATAATGGATGCGGGTAATGAGTTCAATACATATGAGATCTGCATCCAATAACCTGAAAATCTAATAACTTTATGTTATATCACTTAAACGGATTTAGTTTGTATTAGCATATACAAATTACAATTGATCCTGTTTTGAAACCTACAGAGTGACGCGTTAGGAACGGTGGACGAATGGTTGACTAGCAGAAGACCTTTCTCTCCCAGGAGCAGCTTTTTCTTCGATCCTATGCACCAAGAAACGAGCCAACAAAACGTCAGTGCCTAAAAACTAAGGGGAGTCCCTGGCGAAAACCCTCCGACGCTCAAGTCAATATAAGTCCGGACGGGTGGATGAAGAACAGTAAGAATGTATGCACGAGAGTAAAGTTGCAGGTGTCCATGAGCGTACCTTTGCCATGGAGAGGACTACCCTTTATGTACCTCCTCACCTAACCTCCGCAGTTGTGAGGTGGTAGAATGTGTCAGAGTCTGTTAAGCAAAGGGGATTGTACAACCTAGGTAAGGTGTAATAATCATCCGAGGAATCTTCCCCTCACCCAAATGTATAATTCTGTTGTGGTTTATAATTAACTTCTATTATGACTGTGCTTGTTGAAGGAATATGCTATCATAATTGGTCTGTTGATAGGAGACATGATGACGCTTAAAAAAAGTTCCAGGAGAATAGTCTCTGACACATGGTTGTTTTTCTGACAAGTTGTTAGGATATTGTTTACTAATCATAATTCGGCCAGTCCTTAAGCCAGTAGCCCTATTAGGATGATGTTGTCTACTGAGCATAACTCGGCCAGTCCTTAAGCTAGCCGCCCTGTTAGGATGATGTTGTTCGATTACATTCTGCATAATCTGTTCTGATATGTATTATACTGTATGTATCTTGATTGGTCATTAAATCGTCTATATTTTAAGTCGTCCACCTTTATGTCTGCCTCGGTCATTAAACTGCTCTGTGATGTTCTGTGTAGCCTTGAGACATTCGTCCGAGGAATGACATCGTGCCTTAGTCATGTTGGAAATTTGCTCGAGAGATAATATAATGCCTCATGCTTCCTGAAAATACCTATGGTAATCTATGCTTTAGTGGAATTCCGTCCGGGCGATAATATGAGGATAAGCACTGTAGACCTGATTATCCTTTTACCAAATCGAGCATATAATAAGCTACCCAAAGAAACCCCGCTTCATACTGAGGGATTTAGTCAATATATTAGGCTTTATTCCGGCCGATCCAAAGGTCGACCGACCTCAATCTTGGTCGCCTTAATGATCTGACCATCCTTAAAACATTCAACTTCCTGATTCGTTCGGCTTAAGGACTAACTGCCCCAGATTGTGACTTGGCCGAGATATATAGACTCAGTCTGGTTGAATTAAAGAACTTTATTGCTGGACAATTAATCAAAGGCAAATGAGGGAATGCTTTCCTTTCTCAAAGGTAATTACTACATCATCTTAACTTTAATTATCCTGTTATCTTGACTTTAACTTTCATGTCACATCCTCCTGAGTCTACTCGTCATAACCCTATATCAACAATTAAGCCCATAGAGTAGTGATAAAATCCAACCAAACCAGCCGCTCATGTTCAATAGTATTGATTGCAGCTATGTGATGGCATTCTATGCCAAAATTTTTGTGGGATTAATCTGACGAGGAGAATGTGATCAATGAAGGAGTTAGAGTAAGCAGCAACGATGAGTGTGCGTTTTTCCAAGAAGAACCGATTGCTGTTGCTTAATCAATGGAGACGTGAAGAAGAGGCTCTGCTTTATTGAGTGGTGAACAAAAAATAAAAACCAGATAGAAATAGTGATTAAAGAAGCAATTAAAATCTTATGGATCGCGATTGAGCGATATGTAGCTCGAGGTCGATACGGGGGCAACGCAACGTAATTAACTAATTCTGGCGGTAGGCTATGTATCGGGCGAGGTGATAGAGTGGCGCGGCACGGGCGGCGTCGAAGACGGCGAGCTCTCCCTCAGCCTTGCGCACGAGCGTCTGCGCGAAGTCCCGGGCGCCGTCGAGGCCGAGCAGCTTGGGGTAGGTGGTCTTGTCGCTGGCTAGGTCCTTCCCGGCGGTCTTTCCCAGCTCCTCCGACGTCTTCGTCACGTCCAGGATGTCGTCCACCACCTGGAACAACAGCCCCACGCAGCGCGCGTAGCTCCGGACCCGCGCGACTTCCTCCTCATCGCCGCCGCCCACGATGGCTCCGCAGACGGCCGCCGCCTCCAGCAGCCTCGCCGTCTTGTGGATGTGGATGTACTCGAGCACGTCCTTGTCCACCACTTTTCCCTCGCACGAAATGTCCACAATCTGACGTCGGCCGTGAAACAGAGATGAGGTGAATTCCATGAAAACCAATTGATTGATTAGAGAAGCTTAATTTTTTTTAGATTTCAATTGATGAATACCTGGCCGGCCACAAGACCCTCAGAGCCCACGCAGTTCCCGAGCTCAACTATGGAGCGGACGACGCGCTCCGGCGCCACTCCGAAAGTGCTGGTGGCGACGTGCTCAAAGGCGAACGACAGAAGGGCGTCTCCGGCGAGGACGGCGGTGTCTTCGCCGAAGAGGACGTGGTTTGTGGGCTGTCCGCGGCGGAGGTCGTCGTTGTCCATGCAGGGGAGGTCGTCATGGATGAGCGACATGGTGTGGATCATCTCGGAGGCGCAGGCCACAGGCATCGCGGCCTTCTCATCTCCGCCGACGAGCTCACAGGAGGCGATGGCAAGGAGAGGGCGGACGCGCTTTCCGCCGGCGAGGAGTGAGTGACGCATGGAGCGGTGGATCACCTCCGGGTGGCGGAGGGGGACAGCCAGGTCCAAGGCCTCGTTCACCTTGCGAGCCTTCTCCTCCATGTACTCCTTGAGGTTGAACTGCTCCACCACGAGGCCGGCGGTTTCCTGCCGCGTCGAGACGCAGCGCACGACGGCGACCATGGGGCGGCGGGCAGCGGGGCCAGCTGCTCTCCTTGCGGAGACGGGCTTTGCGGCCAGATTGGTGCCGTAGACGCAGGCGGCAGTGGCGTAGGCCATGGCGAAGCACTGCAAGGTACTACAAGGAAAGCGTTGCTGCCTCCGCCTGCTTCGTGCTCTGCTTCGAGTGGGTAGAGACTTTCTGTGGACGAATTGAAGGTTGGCATTGGGCGGGCGCATTTTATAGCGGCACGGTCTAACTCAGGACCAGTTCTCACGCCCAGATACAGTTAATTGGCCTTATTTTGATTAAACCCAATTTATCATATTAAATACATATGCTTTCTTTCTCAAAGAGACAATCTGTTGATTGGAAGAATATGAAAGAATTTGCAAAAGAATCTGGGAATACCAAATCATATTTTACTCCTACAAATAGTCAAAACAGCACAGATTAGACAACCGTACTGCAGCATTATAACGCAGATTAAAAAACATTAAAGTATGAAAGATAAGAAACACGAGTCGCTTCAAAGTTGGGTGCCGGGGGACGAACGCTGTTCTCTCGCGTTGAATTCCTATCCGATTACAAAATTAGGGGGAAATGATAAGCAAGTTGTAGGGTGTGTGGGTATCTTTTGAATGATTCTCGTTGTTTGTGAGGCTTAACCCGTCGCTGGTCAAGTCAACGACCGCGTGGGCCATGCGTGGACTGCTGAGGAATGAGTTGGGGGATGGCGGAATTTGACCGGCGTTTGAGTGGAAGTAGTAGACGACAAAATTAAATATTGGACAAAAATTTAAAAGACGTCCCGAACTAAGTAAATGATCAAAAATCTATATATTATTTTTTAAAATTACGAGAATGCTCCATTAGATTTTTTTCCCCTGAAAATGCCTATACTTCGAGTAATTGTAACCGCTGTAACGGGCAAAAACTATTGGATACCTATTAATTATAATGTTGATATTAGTCCATTTATAATAATTTTTGATGAAATTTAAATAATTTTAATTAAATTGATAAAAAAATATTTTTATATAATAGTATTCTAAGTTTATGATTTAGATTTTAAGATTTTAATAAAATAATTAATTTTTTATATTATAGTATCTACCGAGCAACTTCTACTCATTATAATAGCTATCGAATAACTTCTACATGATGTAATTAAATTTTAAAATTTTAAATCTTAAATCTTAAACTTTGAACATTGAACTAGTTAATTAAATTTTAAATTTTAAATTCTCACCAAAAATATTACTATTTTTTTTAAGGGTAGAATTAAAATATTTAGGATAAAAATCAAAAGAATATCTCTATTTTGTTGAAATTATTATGTGTCTCCTTTTTTTATTTTGTATGAAAAGGACATCCCAATCAACTTCGTGTAAAATGACACTGCTATTCTCAAATACATTACTCGATATTATTATCTCTTGTTCATAACTGTTACAATATTATAACAACTATAGTTTTATAATTACTATAACATGAATATTATTGAATCAGGATAAGTCTGAGTTGTGACAATTACGATTTTGTAACTACTACAATGTGAATATAAGTGAACAAGTTGAATTCGTGTTGCAACATCCATAACTATTACGACGTGAATGTTTTAACTATGCATTGTAGTTGATACGAAAACATAACTGCCACAATGTGCCCAACCAATTCAAAATTTAATGCGTGTGATAAGATAATTGTTAGAAATGTGAATGGAAAAGGAGATGGAAAGAAAGGAGACTCCTTTGTGTATGAGTTTAGT
The DNA here is from genome assembly GCF_018446385.1 of Zingiber officinale. Classification (NCBI taxonomy): domain Eukaryota; kingdom Viridiplantae; phylum Streptophyta; class Magnoliopsida; order Zingiberales; family Zingiberaceae; genus Zingiber; species Zingiber officinale. The sequence goes on from NC_056006.1 coordinate 74,224,510, forward strand.
CCCACATTGAAAATTTCAAGACACTATGGTTGATTTATATTATTGCACATGAATTGATGATGTGAACAAATACATGGGGAGAGACTCTCTCTTACACGTGAGTGCGTAGGGATGCAAATTTAGGGCTAAGATTGTACTAAAATAAGTTGACTCGTGTGCGAGCATGACTTGTACGCATCGAATGGTCCGCCTTTGTTCTCTCAGCCTCGACGACGAAGCCTTCTGTCTTATCTGACTGAAGGTGCCTTCCATGAACAGTACTCAAGGCGTCTTCAAAGCTCCTAAAGGCGTCTCGGGTACTGTTCACCCGAGATAGTCCAATACAAAAATATCTAACCTGTAAAATAAAGTAGCACAATAATAATAAGCAATAATAATTAGTTCATATCCTCTTCCAAGATCAGGAAACTAGTCAGAGTCTCAGTTTAGGAATCCAAAATGAATCTAAATTGGACTAGCGCCTAAAGTCTAAACTTGGACTCGTCCTCATTGAAACTCTCTCCTCCAGTGACTTACCTTCATTTACCAACTTGTAGTCTATTGACTAGCCTCTCGACCCATTAGGTCTTCTCACAAGCTGTCAAGTCCATAGATCCAACTGGATTTCGGCTAGCTGTCAGGCCCTGCGAACCTAGCCGGACTTCCTGCCAAATATCAAGTCGGCCCTTTGACCTATCTGAGCTTTGCACCAACGTTTTAATCTAAAGTTAAGGGTTATTTCATAACTTCTCGATAATCATTGCCGATCAGTGATGACATGTGATTTTTATTAAATCCAGCAATAGCAAAATAATTCCTTCACCTTTGTTCTCTCAACCGTGCATTTGCTCAGCTGAACTAAACTATTCGTGATAACACTTTGGGTGAAAACTTCTCCTTATCGACGACGAAGCCTTCTGCCTTATCTGACTGAAGGTACCTTCCATGAACAGTACTCCAAACTTCTTCAAAGCTCCTAAAGGCGTCTTGGGTATTGTTCACCCGAGATACTTTATGCTCCTTTTGCCCTATAAGATGTGTTAGTCCAATACAAAAATATCTAACTTGTAAAATAAAGTAGCACAATAATAATAAACAGTAATAATTAGTTCATATCCTTCCAAGATCAGGAAACTAGTCAGAGTCTCAGTTTAAGAATTCAAAATGAATCTAAATTGAACCAGCGCCTAAAGTCCAAATTTGGACTCACTGTCATTAGAACTCTCTCCTCCAGTGACTTACCTTCATTTACCAACTTGTAGTCTATTGACTAGCCTCTCAACCCATCAGGTCTTCTCACAAGCTGTCAAGTCCATAGATCCAACTGGACTTCGGCTAGCTGTCAGGCCCCGCGGACCTAGCTGGACTTCCTGCCAGATATCAAGTCGGCTCTTTGACCTATTTGGACTTTGCACCAACTATCGGGTCCTTAGACCTAGTTGGGTTTCATCCTGGTATCAGGTCCCTTAAACCTGTCAATCCCTATATGCTCGGTAAATGTATTAGATTACAAAATACCTAACTTAATTCATTTGTCATTCATCAAAATTTGAGTTAGACCGTTAGTACAAATTGTACCAATATAAACGACTCGAGAGAACCTCAAAACATAATAAAAATGGGACAAATCTATATCAAGAAAGTTGTTAGATGATAGGTCTCAACATCTTCTTCCGGCTCAACGATCACCTATAAAAGACAGTAGTCTTTCAAGGTAATTGTGTTTATTTTTTTTTATAGGAGATTGAGTGGTGAGATATCTTTTCAATAAAGAAAATAAAAAAAATAAAAAAGAGCCCCTCTTTCAATATTCTCATGAAGCGATTTTGATTTTACCTAGAGTATAGTCTAGACGGTGGATATATAATATTTCTAGCGTAATAGTTAAAGATCAATTTTCAGGAATTGATAATCTAAAATTTATCTCATCATATACCTAATATTTATATACTTATATTTATTTACTTCTATATTTATAGGGTTATTGTTAAAAGAGGATTAATGTAGCAGATGTATATTTAAAGTCACTGTTTTCTTATTATTGCTCAAATATTTAACCGTCCCATGAGGATTTGACTTTATAAAATGCCGACGGATGAAGGATGGAATTGTGAGACAAATACTTCTCTCTAACCTTATCCAAAATTTAATTTCATGTTGAAATCAAAATATTAATATTTAAATTTTCAGCAAAGAAAAGCGAACCATCAATCATAAAATCAATTTGTCTACGTGAAAGTTCTATTTTCACACTGAACTACAGTTTGGGTAAATCTTTAATGAATAATAAAATATATCATAAAGTTTTAAAAATTATTTAATCATGAAATGCATTAATTACTGTTTAATTTAAATGATAGGTCAATTATATTTTAAAACTTAGCTAAGTTTTTGTCTTTGCCGGTTGAGGGTATTTTAGAAATAAACAACATCCAAGAGTAATATATGAAAGAGACATTTTGAATGAGAGAGAAATAAGTATTTTTGTATCAATAAGTATCATCTTTTTTCATAATACGATTTAATTTATAATTTTTTACATTGTAAAAACTATGATGATTCAGTCCGAGATCCAAGGATGGGATCACTATTCCATGTGTCCTCTTTTTTTCTTAGGTTGGATGCTCGTCAAGTCGATTTCTACTGAGTTAACTTTTGTCGGATGCTGAGTAATTTAAGGACTTGGGTCAAAATCTCTAACATCGAGCATTGAAAGAATTGAAAAGAGGTTAGAAGAGAAATAAGGTGTACCTTGACGTAACTCCATCGATACTCAAGTTGCCTTAGCGTAACTTAGAGCAATTTTTTGAAGCCGAGGTAGCAAAACTCTCAAAATCATTGAAAAAGTCCTCTTCTTCCTTGCTTTTCTGCTATTACTCTTGTAATCTTGTTGTAATCATGTTGTAAGAAGGTTTCTCCATTTTTAAATTTGGTCTGAGAAGGAAAAAACTTAATTAGTGAAAGTAGATAGTTAGAAGTGGATCCTTGGATTAGTCGACTTAAGAGGTAGATATAGGTAAAATCAAGCACGTTAACATTGTGTGTGTTGTATTTGTTTTGCTTCGAAACACCCATTGATATCAACAAAGAAGTCATTTGAGCTATTCAACCCTTCTAGTTCGCAAAGTCCTAATAAATGGTATCAAAGCAACGTCGCTTTGAATGATTCACATCGAAAAAAGTTAAGCTTAGAACAATGAGATGTCTTTGACGGAAGTCACAACACTACATGACCACTATATTTTGAAGGAAGCAACTTTACTTATTCAAAGAGTCGTGTGGAGTATTCTCTTAGAACTAAAATAAATATGTGCACTACAAGAAAAAAGGTAAACCACAACGCTTTTTACGCATTATCTATGTGGTCAAAAAAGCGTTGTTAAAAGTCCGCTCAAAGATAACACTTAAAAAGCATTGTCATTTTATGTAAAGACAACACTTTTACAACGCTTAAAAAGTGTTGTCATTTTTTGCTAAAATAATGATTTTGCAACGCTTAAAAAGCGTTGTCTTTTTTGCAAAGACAATACTTTTGCAACGTTTAAAAAGTGTTATCCTTTTTAGCAAATACAATATTTTTTAATAGATAGAAAGCGTTGTCTTTTTTAAAATATAATTTTTTTTAGCAAAGAATACAAAATAATATCCACAAATTTTACAAACAGTAAATATGATTATCCACAAACAAAAAATATGAGTACCCACAATCTTTATTAAAATATAACTATTTAACAAAAGATACAATTCTATACCATCTAAACAAAACATATGTACACATGATCCATAAATTAACTTTGTATCCATAGTAAGTTTATAAAAAACAAAACCCTTCTTGGATTGTATGAAGAAAAATGAACTCACAAAAGTGCCTAATAGTAAGATCATCCACTAAGTTTTGTAAAATATCCTTCACTAATTGACTTATGACACCTTTCTTTGGGCCCAACTTCTCAATCTCTTTAACACTGTTTTAACATTGCATCAAAACAAAAGTTTGGCGTTAGAGATTCTGTGCTATGTTTCCTTCTTATTCTTTAGATCAAAACAAAAAGAAAAAGAAAACTTATTGAGATTCAGTACACTAGTAAACTACAAATACAAAATCATGAAACATCGCATTTAATAATTAACCATTTAAGTTATGTTGTTTCAATACATTTTAGTAAAATTGAAGTATAAGTAGCTATAACTTTCACACCAGGAAAGCAACATACAGAGATAAGAAAGCATCATGCATATGAATTATCGTGTTAACATTTGATATCCAGGAAAATAATTATCCAAGCTAAAGTGTAGAGAATAAAATAAATAAACAATGGTAAGCTTTACAACTCAGAAAATCATAGTGAAATTATAACAAATTGTCAAACAAGTCCCAAAGTTGAAATTCATAAGTTACCGGGAAGCAATTTTTGAGGTCTCAGTTACTAAACAAGTTCTAATTCAAGTTATTCTTGTGGATACTTTATTAGAATCCCCAAGGAAGTTATTCTTCAGATTGGCAACCATAAATTCTGTTAAGTGGATATCTACAAATCAATGAAAAATATAGCAAGTAGAGTTGTATCAAGCCTATATAAATATTCAATTAAACATTAGTCTTCTTCCAATTAAGATGGAAACTACTGTCAATAATAAACTCTAATGTTACTTTTCTTCTTCCATATGTATTTCACATTTCAAAAAATGAGCCCCAAACACTGATTTAGAAACGAGACTCTACAATTTTGCAGGATTAAAAAATCCCAACTTTCTCAAGCTAATCGAGTAGTTTCACTTCTCTTTTCCCCAAAAATATTGATCCGGTGGTAAGGACGAGAGACTCTTATTGACGGGAGGTCAATGACATGTGGAGGTCAATGGTCAAGAGGGTCAACCCTAAGGTCGTGCCGAGCGGATAGAGGTCGTACCGAGCGGAGTGGCAAGCCAACCAAGCATTCGGCCGACCGGACATCCGGCCAAGGGTCTCCCGGACCGGACGAAAGACAGCCCGACCAGGGGTCGGGTTTCCGATGCTCAAGGAGAAAGAGTCTATGGGCCGGGCGGACAGGCCGCTCGGCCGGGCCATAGGGCAATAAGGTGCAATCCCATCCGAGCACATGAGCAGGGCTTCCCCGCCCGGGTCGAGGTATGCACATTCCCGGAGGTCATGAGCGCCGAGCGGCTGGTCCGCTCGGCCTGGGAATAGGTAAGAGCGCAAAGAGACAAAAGGGGCAGCTGGTAACATCATCCTCGAGACCGCCACCGACACAAGATGGTCGGGCCGGCAGGCGAATGGAGTATCGTCGGTGGAAGTTTCCACGCCATATCGAGGATATGCTCGGACGATTGCGGAATGACGTCAAGCATGCTTTCGACACAACCCTACAGGTATATATTGGGGAAGCGTGCACGCATCGAGCGTGCTCGCGCCTCCCCTGTGGTCCTATAAGGACCCCGGACTTGAGGTATGCGATTCTCATCTAACAGATGCCACTTGCTCCCTTCACTGCCGACTTGGCGGAGGGTCTTCACGGGAAACTCCTCCGGCTCGCTTTGCGTTCGCGTCGAGATCCATATCACCACGAGGCAATAAGAGTATCACGCCCCCCGGTCCGTCGACTGGGATCAAATTGGCGCTGTAGGAACCTTCACGAATCGAGTATAGATGATGGAAGAAGTTGGGACGCCAACTCATGGTGACACTCTCGAAGAACTAGACGCTCCATCCAACGTGGCAGCCAAGATGGTCGAAGCAAGCAGGTAGCTCAAGCCGAGCGCGAATGGCACAAGACAACGTCGATATCGAGCGGGCGACACAAGATGACCCGGAGCGACGCCTCAATATGGGGCCGGAACAAAGGGACAACCGACACTGTGTGGACCCCCCGCCCGACATCGCTTCCATCCGGGCTTTATTCCAAACGCCGAGTCGCGCGCAAGCCAACCTCGGCGGGCTCTTCGTCTCAATGAGGCGTGACGCAAGAAAGGGCAAGGCGCCGCCAGACGGCACTTCCCCGAGCGGATCAATAGGCATTCGACGCCATCCCTGCGCGATCCGCTACCAAGACATTACGGCGCCTCGTCGAGGAATAGCGGAACCAGACCCGGGACGACCATCCGGGTAAGTTCGACAACACAACCACTTTGCATCAATATACGGATGGTGTGAAGTCGGTGTTCCTCACCACCCTCTCGAGATCGGCAATGATGGTTCGGGAGGTTGCGATTGATCACCCTTCAAAGAGTTGCACGGCCTTCTTCCATTACTTCATGAGCAGGTAGAAGACCACGGCGTCGCTGTACGCCATCAAACAAGGCTCGAAGGAGTCGCTCCGAGCCTACATCCAGCGTTTCAATCAGGTGGCCATGGATATCCCAACGGTCACTTCAGAAACCATGGTGAACGCATTCACATAGGGGCTCATGGACGAGGATTTCTTCCGTTCGCTCATCAAAAAGCCGCCTCGCAGCTACGACCACATGTTGAACAAGGCCAACGACTATATCAACGTGGAGGAAGCTCAGATGGCGAGGAAAAAGGAAGCACCATCCGAGCCACCAGCTCATGCCGAGCGGAAGTCGCCTTCCAATTATCAACCACCGAGAGGACCCCGCGCAGAGGTAGCCCGTCCTCATCAGCAAGCAAGGCGGCATGCCGTTCAACAAGTAGCGGCCGATCGGCCTAAGCCTAGGGGGAAGGTATGGACTCCCATGTTTTGTTCACTACATGAATCAGCAACTCCCAACACCCACGACTGTCGGAGCCTTCCCCCAATCACTCATCCTACACCAAGGAGCTATTGCCGTCGATCACCTTCGCCGAGTCGACGATGTCAGCACCAAAGTCCTGGCCGGTGTACAGAAAGGAGATCGCCCGAGCGACAACATAACCAGCAGCACAGGGTCATTCCTCGGGCGTCGCATGAAAGACCCCGACCATCCGCTCGGGAGGAGGAGAATAGAGGCAATGCGTCGACGGGTGAAATCAACATCATTACTGGAGGGTCGGCCGGAGGTGACTCCAACAGGGCACGAAAAGCGCATGCAAGGCAGCTCACGATCCATGCAGTTGGCTGTAGTCAGGAGCGGGCGAACGGGCCCGAGATCAGCTTTGGGCCTAGGGACCTCGAGGGAGTCGAAGTCCCGCATGATGACGCCCTCATCATCCGAGCGGTAATAGCTAACTACATTATTCACCGCATCTTTATTGATACAGGCAGCTTGGTCAACATAATCTTCCGGAAGGCATTCAACCAATTGCAAATCGACCGAGCCGAGTTGCTGCCGATGACAACCCCCCTCTACGGGTTCACCGGTAATGAAGTTTTGCCGATCGGACAGATCTGGCTGGCTATCTCGCTAACTTCATTGTAGTCGACGCTCCCTCCGCGTACAATGTGATTTTGAGGCGACCGGCTCTTAACGAGTTCCGAGCAGTCGTCTCCACCTTCTGCCAGAAAATCAAGTTCCCAGTAGAAGACCAAGTTGGAGAAGTCTGAGGGGATCAACTGGCAGCCTGGCGATACTACGTAGAGATGGTCCGAGCCGAGGCTAAATCCGCTGGGAAAGTGCCACGAGTCGAGGTAAACGCTATAACCGAGAAGCCACCTTCTCTAGTTTATTAAGAAAAGGAGGAGGTACAAATCCACCCTACCCGATCGGATGCCACGACTTTCATAGCGTCCGACCTGGAGGCAGGCCAGAAGGAGGAGCTGATCGGATGTCTCCAACGAAACTACGACGTCTTCGCTTGGTCAACTCATGAACTGCCGGGGGTCTCGCCGAGCGTAGTGCAGCATGAACTCCACGTCCGACCAGACGCTCGGCCGGTGAAGCAGAGGAAGAGGGACTTCAGCGCTGAACAGAATGTCATCATCTGAGCTGAAGTTGAAAAACTGCTGGAGGCCGGCCACATACGGGAGGTGCAATTCCCGAGCTGGCTCGCCAATGTGGTACTGGTCTCCAAGCCAGGCAACAAATGGAGAGTCTTCATCGATTTTTGGGATCTAAACAAGGCATGCCCAAAGGATTTTTAACCTCTGCCCCGGATCGATCCGGTAGACTACCTACCGGTGCGGCTGATATGCATGCGGATGCATACGGGCTACCACCAAGTGCCACTCGCTCCGGAGGATCAGACAAAGTGAGCTTGCGGCACTACACATGCTGACGTGATTGCCGACTCAAGAACGCTAGGGCTACCTACCAACGACGATGAACAAAGTATTAGGGGCGGATCGCAACTGAAGTCTACGTGGATGATATACTAATCAAGTCACCTCCAAGCGTCGATCTTTTGCTGAGACATAGAAGAAACCTTCAACACCGAGGATGTATGAGTCAGAACCCCCAAAATGTTTGTTCGGAGTAAAAGGCGGCGCTTGGGATATATCGTGGGGCGCGGGCATGAGGCGAACCCTAGCAAGGTAAAAGCACTGCAAGACATGCCGCCTCCCAGGAATCGAGGGAAGTGCAACGCTCAGGATAATGACATTATCAAGATTCATCTCTAAGACAATGAACCGTAGCTTGCCATTTTCAAGATCCTGGGCTACCAAGTTCCATTGGGATCGAGAGTGCGGCGGCGTTCGTCAAGAGCTAAATGCCTATCTCAACTCACTCACTTAAACCAACGGTGGGCGAGCCAGCTCCACATATACAGCCATCAACCGAGCATGTGCACGGCTGCTTTGACCGTAAAGGAGGCGGAGAAGAACAACATGTATTTCTTGAGCCACATCTTAAAGATCTTGAGTCACCTTGGTCTCGAAGCTCGCGTTCGCCTAGTCCTAGCACTGCTGAGGCTCCTTATTTCTTGGCGATACTATCATCGTTATGACAAACAACTCTGGAAGAGTACTCTAAACTCACGCGTCGCGGCTCATTAAGTGGACGACGGAGCTCAGTGAATTTGACATCCAGTATCAACCCCTCTCAGCGATCAAGGCGCAGTCCTTGGCAGATTTCATAACGGAGGTACAAAATCCTGAACCTGAAGCTTTATGGAAGGTATTTGTGGTCAGGTCGTCTACTCGGCTCGGGAGTGGGATCGACATCTTGCTGCTCTCTCCCCAAGAAGAGCAGATGCATCTGTCCGTCCGGCTGGATTATCGGGCAACAAATAACGAGGTGGAATATGAGGCCCTCATAGACGGCCTACAGGCCACTCGGCATGTGGGAGTCCACCGGGTGACACTGTACTCTGACTCCCAATTGGCTGCTCAGCAACTCTCGGGGTCCTTCGAGATAAACAGCGCAAGGCTCCGGCTCTACGCGGAGGCATTTGAAAAGCTCAGAAGTAACTTCATCGAGGTTGTCATATAGAAAATCCCCCGAGCCGAGAACCAGTCGACGGATGAATTAGCCAAGCTCGCCAGCTCAATATCGCCGATCGTCATCCAACAGCCAATTGAGCAGGTGTCCTTGGTGGTGCACATCGACCGGATGGAAGGCCTCACATTCCCGAGCGATTGGAGAACAACCATAATAGAATTTTTACGATCGGAGGCCATGCTGTCCGATCGGGAGGAAGCCCAGCTACTGAGGAGGAGAGCCGGCCGGTTCACGCTCGTTGGGGATCAGCTTTACAAAAAGGCGTTCTCCCGTCCGCTGCTGAAGTGTGTCAGCTTGGAAGACGCAGAATATATTCTCTAGGAAGTACATCAAGGATCTTGCGGAGGTCATCCGGGCGGGCGATCATTGGCTAGGAAGATCCTGCTGGCCGGATACTTTTGGCCAACTCTAAAGGAAGACGCTGCTCGGACCGTCGCTACCTGCCTTTCCTGTCAGAAGTTTCACAGCTTCTCCCATAAGCCAACGAAAAAGATGAAGACGTCTACTATGTCTTGCCCGTTCGACCAGTGGGGTATGGATATAGTGGGGCCTTTTCCTATGGCGACCGGGCAATGGAAGTTTTTATTAGTGGCGGTCGACTATTTCTCCAAGTGGGTCGAAGCCGAACCACTGGCCAAAATAACCGAGCAGATGGTCAAAAAGTTCATCTAGCAGCATATAATTTGTCGGTTCGGCATTCCTTGTCGGCTCATTTCAGATAACGGGTGGCAATTCGTTGGTCAAGAGCTCGGAGAATGGTGCAAAGGGTACAACATCGAACAACACTTCACTTCCGTGGCGTATCCTCAGAGCAATGGTCAAGCCGAAGTAGCCAATCAGGAGATCCTGCGAATACTTCGGGTTCGGCTCGATCACATGAGAGGAAGCTGGGTGGATGAACTGCCCGGCGTGCTATGGGCCATTCGCACAACTCCAAAAGAGGGAACGGGGGTAACACCGTTCCACTTGGTATATGGGGGCGAGGTTGTCGTCCCAGTCGAGATCGGAGTCGAGTCCGATCGGATCCAGAACTACTACGGGGCCAACGCCGAGCGGAGACAGCTGGAGCTGGACCTAGTTGACGAAGCACGAGCTAAAGCAGCCGTCCGGCTGATGGCGTACCGGCAAAGAATGAAACAGAATTACAACAGGCGTGTAATTCCCAGAGCATTCCAGGTCGGCGACCTAGTATGGAAGAAGGTGAAGTCGGTCGGCGATGTAAGTAAGATGGCAGCTCCCTGGGCGGGGCCCTTCAAAGTCGTCGAGAAGCTCCGATCGGGTGCATACTACCTGGAATATGAGGACGGACAGCGGCTAGATCGACCATGGAGCGCAAACCACCTCCAGCCGTACCGTGCTGGATGAAAGGTGCACTAGTGTAATTCATTTCATGTATGTTCCGTTCGTCTGTATCATTTGGCTGCAGGATTGAAGAAGAAAAAATCTAGAGTCGGAGGTGACTATAAACTGCATGAAGACCGTCGAGCGGCGACGTTAAACTCTAGAGTCGGACCGGCGACTATAAACCCCCCGGCTTGAAGATCGTCGAGCAGCGACGTTAAACTCTAGAGTAGGGCCGGCGACTATAAACTCCCCTGCTCGAAGACCGTCGAGCGGCGACGTTAAACTCTAGAGTCGGATCGGCGACTATAAACCCCCCGGCTTGAAGACCGTTGAGCGGCGACGTTAGACTCTAGAGTCGGACCGACGACTATAAGCCCCCTGGCTCGAAGACCGTCGAGCGGCGACAGCGTCGCGCAGATACACTGAGGCCCAACATCTAGGGCCGATGATCAGCAAGCCTTGATCCTAAGGACGGGGATAAAATAATGGTGTGCGCTTACCAACGCCGATCAACGAAAAACTAACGAAAGTCCCATGCGGAATAAAGGTTGTTTGACCGAGCGGTGCAATTGAGAAAAATACTTCTAATGAAAAACTAACAAAAGTCCCATGCGGAATAAAGGTCGTTTGACTGAGCGGCGCAGTTGAGAAAAACACCTAACGAAAAACTAACAGAAGTTCCGTGCGGAATGAAGGTCGAGTGGTGCAGTTACAAGAAACACTTCACATAAAGCTAATAGAGCAAAAATTGGCATTACAAAATTATAAGTTCGCCTATCGGAAGGATTACAAAAAACACTTCATTCCAGATAATTGAAAACATGCTTCGGAATGGTGGTAAGAAGCGCCGCATGCTCCGTAGCAGGGATGACCACGGATTCGGGGAGCTGACCCTAAGACTTTAGATAGTCCGCCGTGGCGGTGATAGCGAACTCGAAGGCAATGACCATCCGGTCACAGACCTTTTTGACAAATTCCTCCGAGCGGATGTACTTCTGCCTCAAGGTGGCGACACGACCTGGCTCCGCCTCCTGGTACTCCTTAAAGGCAGCGCGGGAAGCGTCGAGAGCTTCCTGTAGGGCCTTCAAATCGTCCCTGAGAGCCGCCATCTCGGCCGAACGACCCTTCTTCTCGCGGTCTAGCAGATCAGCCAACTCTTTTACCCGCTGTTCCAGGGCGCGGGCCTCCACGTTCTTCGCTTCAAGGTCGGCGATAGCGATGTTTTTTTGAGTGGTGGCGAGTTCTATCTTCCGGTCAAAGGTCTTGACCTGCTTCTCGTATTGGGCCAGCATGTAGGCCTGGTCGGCCGTCTTCTTCCGCTCGGCCTCCAGCAAGTCTTTGGTCTTTGCGAGCTCCTTCTGCAGCTCGGCATAGGAAGGCCCTTGAGAAGAAGACGGGTCGCTCGGACTCTTCAGCCTCTTCAGCTCCTCCTCCACCATAGCCAAGCGGTTGGCGACAGCGATCTCTTCCACCCATCTCTGATATACGCAGGGGTGTTAAAATGCCGACTAGGAAGACTACATAAAAGAACAGGAGTGAAGCTTACCCCTGTGGACTGCTGCATGTAACTGTCAGCCAGTTTGTTGAGCGGTATCATGGCAACACGGGCCCGGGCGTTCGCCCACATCTCAGCAAGGGGCCCCTTGATAGTGATCATGTGTTCAGGAGCCGTCGGCTGATCGGACTCGGCCATAAACGCCTCAGTGGGGAGGTGCAGGGTGGCCCTAATAGTGCGGCGCCAGCCTGGAGTCGTGTGAGCGGACACCGAGGGATCGGAGGTCGAGCTGGACATTGTGGACAGAATGCCCGAGCAGCGGACTCTGCGGGGTGCAGGAGGAAGAGAGCGGACCGACACCGCTTCGAGGGGGTTTGCAGGCGGATTCAGTTGAGACGGGGTCCGGTCGAAGGAGAGCGCCTCGACCGATGGTGCTTTGTCGCGGGGAGATGCAGTGCCCGTCCGCTCGAACGCTTGCACTGCGGAGGTGGTCGAACGGAGAGGCATCTCAACACGTCGTCTTTTCCTGTCGAGCGGGAGCTCGTCCTCCGGATCGGAGTCTTCCTCCTGAATGGTCGGTTCCTTGCTAGAAGTTGCACCGCCAACCGCATCCACAAGTGAAGCCTGAGCAGCCGACTCCCCCTCATTTGTCTCGCTCTCACCCTCGTGAGAGCCAACCGGAGCAATGCCCAACTGCTCCATTTCCTTAGCCGCTGCCGCCTTGAGCGCGACCACTTTTTTCTTCAAGATCCCAAGTAGCACAGACTCCATTACGATGTTCGCTGCAAGGAAAAGAAAAGAAAATCAGTTAGAACTCAAGGCAAATGCACAAGTAAATTTCTTACCAAAACTGCTCGGGAGGGGGGAGTCCGGCTCGGACTCAAACCGAATATATACATCACTCCTTTAGGTAGGAGCTTGTTGATGTCGAGCTTCAGACCAGCTAGCATATTCGCTGCTTGGAGGTAGTCCGATCGGGTTTTATACTTCTTTAGCTCGGGAGAGGTGGGCGGTCCGACCTGCCATTTAGTACGGAAAGGGAGCCGCCCGGGAATACGAAGAAAGAAGAAGTTCTCTTTCCAATGTTTGTTGGAAGAGGGGAGTTTATCAAAAAAGACTAAGCCGGTCCGAGCTTGAAACAGATAAGTGTCCGACTCAGACTGCTTGGGATAGTAGAAATAATAGAAGATTTCCGGGCGGAGGGGAATGTTGTGTATCTTAAATAATACCACAACTCCGCACAGAAGGCGAAAAGTGTTGGGAACCAACTGGGCAAGCAGAATGCCAAAGAAGTTGCAAATTTCAACGATGAAGGGGTGGAGACGAAACCACAAACCGACTGTAAACTGTTCGCAGAAAAAACAGATAGTGCCGTGCAGAGGGTTGTGTGGCCGAGCGGAAGGAGAGGGTAAAATCAGTTTGAAATCAGAGGGGATGTCAAAGGCGTTTATCAGGCTCTCGGCGTCCCGCCGATCGAACCGCGACTCCATGTAGTAGGCGAGAATGCGGCAAGGAACGCAGAGAAAACACTAGAACCGAAGAGAGAAAGGCAAAGAACCTTACAGAGAAGATGAGGATCGAAAGAAGTGGGCAAGAGGTCGCCGGAGTGCCGAAGAACGAGGTCACTGGAGCAAGGGGCGTAGGAGAGGACTTCTGAGCACGCGAAGGCGAAAATGCGGCGGAAGAAGGCGATGAGAGCTTTATAAGGATGGGCTCAAGCCGCTCGAGCTGTCGGCTGCAGGTCACATAACCTGAGGGCCGCATCCAACCATCCATTTCAAACCGGTGAACGTCGCGTCGGGCGTAAAGCGGCGACCGTGCGATGACGTCAATAGTGACACGTGGCACTCGATCAGAGGAGGGAATTTAATGAGCCCCATCACGAGGTAGAACTCGCGTGCTCAACCATAATTGCGGAGATTTACACGCATTTCGAGAGGATCCCGCGGACATCATCACAGGGCAGTGGGGCAGCCCTCGGCAATTAGCCGACCGACGCTATCCGACCCCATAGTGGCCGAGCGGAGGTACACTATCGGGAGTGGCAGGATGGCTGTCGCTTGGCCAAACTCATAGTCTGCTCATGTGATCCGGTAGTAAGGATGGGGGACCCTTGTTGACGGGAGGTCAACGACACGTGGAGGTCAATGGTCAAGAGGGTCAACCCCAAGGTCGTGCCGAGCGGATAGAGGTTGTGCCGAGCGGAGTGGCAAGCCGACCAAGCATCCGGTCGACCGGACATCCGGCCAAGGGTCTCCCATTCCGGACGGACAGGCCGCTCGGCCTGGCCACAGAGAAATAAGGCGCAATCCCATCCGAGCACATGAGCAGGGCTTCCCCGCCCGGGTCGAGGTATGCGCATTCCCGGAGGTCATGAGCGTCGAGCAGCTGATCCGCTCGGCCCGAGAACAGGTAAGAGCGCAAGGAGACAAAAGGGGCAACTGGTAACATCATCCTCGAGACGCCTGCCGCCGACAAACAGCATGGCTGGCGGCCGAAGCGGACGGAGTATCGTACGGTGGAAGTTTCTACCGTCATATCAGGGATATGCTCAGACGATTGCGGAATGACATCAGACATGCTTTTCTGACACAATCCTACCGAGGTATGTTTGGGGAAACGTGCACGTATCGAGAAGTGTGCCCGCGCCTCCCTAGGGTCCTATATAAGGAGCTCCAGACTTCGACAGAGGTATGCGATTCTCATCACTGTAGCCACAGTAGCGTTACTTGAGCGTCGGAGGGTCGTCGCCGGGAAACCCCTCCCGGCTCGGCTTCTTTGCAGGTTCGCTGAAGATCCATATCACCAGTCGGAGATAGCGGAGAGTGCCACGTCCCCAGTGTCCGTTGACTCAGCGCTCGAACAGGATCAAATACCTTGGGTACTATCTCAACATATTATCTAGGAGGTAAATTTAAACAAAGTCAAGAAACAAATAAATCGCGCACCTTTTTTAAATCTGTCGCCTCTTCTTGGTTCTCTCATCGACCATTGTCAACAACACACTAAGGTTAGAGCCTTATTAGTAAACACAACATATTAGTAATTTAAACTTTTATCCCAACATCTAAATCACTTAGGGCCTTATCCAAAATCTAAACCATCTTAAGGCCCTTCATACATTAATTGAACTTCGATTCGTTCGGCTAGATGCATGGAAAGGTCTGAGGGACTCATACTATCTTCCTGGCTAAGTCCCGCTCATGACCAGTGGTCCAATCATTTCTTTATATATTATGGTATTGATCAGAGAAGGTTGACTATGAAATTCTACTCTCGCTCTCTCCAGCTTGATCAGCATTTCACTACTCATGCTCAGTCGAAGTGGTTGCTAATGGGCGGGGTCTGGGGCACGAAGAAGCACTCCGCTGATCGATTCAATAGGAATCCTTTGATAGGACCGCGGCGTTGAAGTCATTCTCTCCGAGCCCTTCGTTCTCGCCTCTCTATCTGTAGTGCTCCTGAATCGGGGTAGATCCGTCATGCTTCAACCTCATTCTAAATAGTGAGGACCGAGCGACTACTGGGAAGGGCAGAGTGCAACGACGAAATGGCAGGAATTGAACCACCGGCCCATGAGCGAGCCGACAAACGACGATTAGACCAGTTCCACTATAAATGACTAGCGAGAGCCCGAGTGATGGGGACTGGAAAAGACAGGTGAGATGAAGAGGAGAGGACTGCAAAGGACAGATGAATCCTAGCACTGGACAGATAGACGATTAACGAGTTGGAAGTGGGTCCAATTCATAAAGTATATGATGCTATAGCACGAAAGAATCTCTACATTTTCATACTTGGTCAGATCCCCAGACTTGAATACAAGCTATTTGGTCGTGGTTCCTTAATCCACTCTTCTCCTTGCCCCTCGCAAGAGCCGGATGAATCCAATCCTGACTCCGCATGATCTGAGGCTTGCTCCCCGACTGATTCGGAGGACCGGAAGAGAATCAGAGAAGATGACTCGTAGTTCAGGAAGGGAGACCAACGCGAAGTCGAAGAAGCGAGTGGAATGAACTTGCTATACTATAAGATAGGTGCGTAGCCAGAGAGAGATATAACTGGGAAGGACCACCCCACCCTATAGCTGATAGCAGAGAAGCGGGTGCAGGCGAAACTAAGCCCGGATCGAAGACCATTCTTTGAAGTGGGAGCCTCTCCGTCCCATCTGCTTTCCCGGTTCTCTAAGACCAGGTTCAAGGACCTAAGCCCGGATCGAAGACCATTCTTTGAAGTGGGAGCCTCTCCAATGGTCGAACTCAGCGAACACTAAAGGTAGGCGGCTGCTTTTCTTATTAAAAGGATTGATTGGGCCAGCTCTGAATTGATGAACGAGTGCAGCGACGTGTCCTCTCAGTAGATAGAGACCTTGCTTGCGCCTCATCCAATTCGCTCGTCACGGGTCTGAGTTCCTCAACAAGAGATGTGGAAAGAAAAGAAGTGGAAAGGCACAAAATCGATGACAAAAAAAGCAAGCGAGAGACAGTAAAGAGAGAGAAGAAGAATAGCGTAAAAACCTACTCACATCCTTTCACTCGTACCTAATAGTACTCTTTGTTCGGTGCCAGGATTGGGTTCGCAGCCTGTCTTCTCTTGGGACTCCCTTTTCCCAAAGCCTATTCAATTCTCTTTTCCTGAACCACTTATCCCATTTCGTGCTTCCTTGCTTGCGTTCCCAGTTAGCCTTATTCCTATAACTCCATTTCTTGGGACTACGACTACTTTCTGCTCTACTTCACTTTCTTTTTCTTGCTACTTCTACTATTGGTACTTGAACCCTTATACACGGTAGGTGCCCTCTACTTTTATTTTGTTCATGAGACTCTGAAATCCACTCACCTATACTATAGTTCGATCCCTTCCTTACCACCATGCAAACTTCTCCTTATCAGTCGAGTCGAGCCTCGACTTTGCATCTCTCCCATCCTATCCTCACCTACTCACCTTTGCTCTATTGGTGTCCCATGAACTAGGCTCCGTTGAGTCTCTCCTATGCCCTGATTCTATCAAATGAACTTGATAGTTAGCGAGCAAATGATGCCACTCTACCTCATCTCGAGATGAGGACTAAACCATCCTACAAGGGGAGGCGTGCGAGGCCGGACATGTGGTGCAAGTCGTAGATCTCTTTCAGTCAGGAGGAGAGGTGCGGAAGGGCGAATTGAGGAACTATAGATAGCAACTACTGAGAAGCAAGCTCAACTAAGCAAAGCAGGGTGACTTTCCTATCTGATGCCCTGATTGAGACGAGCAGGTTCTCGGGAGACCTCTTCGACTGTATAGGAGTCTGAGGGTCATGAAAAGAAGATGAGTCATAGAGGTGAGCGGTTCCCCTAGCCCACTAGGCGGGTGCCCGAATCAGTTTCATTAAGATAAGAGGAGAGCGAGTAATTTAGCCGAGCGAATTTTGGATCGGTGAGCCCTCCTACCATAGTTCTCTGCCATGAACTGCACTAAGAAATTTAGGTTAAGGATGACAATTTCATCTAAATTCGATGGAGGATCCGATATTAGACTCGAATGGAGGAGAATATAGAGTGACTATCAATACACAATATCCGACCTTAATACCCGATTAAATAATATATATACATATATTAACGTTTTTTTTTTCAAATTCAACTTACTATTTTTGTTGATATTAAGTGGAGACTATATAGATGTTTAATCTATTATATATATATATATATATATATATATATATAGATGTTAATTTTAATATATTTTTGTTGAATGATAATAATTGGATAGAAAGAAGAAAAATTATAACTATAGAAGATATCTGATCCTTTAATGGGTATGGGTATATCCATCGGATATACTATACCCAATGAGTATGAGGGAGGAGGATATAAAATCTGATCCAAAGCTGACCCATTGTCATCTCTAATCTAGGTTTTTGACCATGAACTGCACAAATGGGTCTAGCTCCTCTACATGCACTTTGGCTTCCAAAGAATTGTGAATCAAGAGTGCCCCTCTTTGATCGGTGCATTCCAATCAATAGGTGTTTCCTTCACGATCATGAGCAATATATTTAGCCTTGGGTTTCGGCGCCGCTATGCTACTCCTCCGCTATTAGCCACCTAAGCTCTCTTCTACCATGCAATTATGAATACGAGTTAGATCAGACCTATGTCTTTTGCTCCCCTATGGTCTTAGCTACTCAGTTTTCTGAGGACTTTCCTTATTTTGGCATTCCCGCTATTACGAGTTCTTTCTTTCTTTCCTTATTCTTTCTTTCTCCCTATCTTCCTTCCCTCTCCTCGCATTCGATTTGACTGTCATAGAGTGGAAGACAGTTGAACATTTAGGCTTAGTTCGCGCTCCCAGTGCTTGACTCCTCCAGGAGTTGTGAGAGGACTCATGGGATGGTCTCCTCCTCCCGAATCATCCCAGTAGTTGTGATTAGGCTAGTTGAGTACTCTTTTGAGTACAAAGCTTCAATCCTCCACTTTTGTTCCTTTTTCTCGGACGGATATTTATCTCCTTTCCCTTTTCCTCCTACCTTTTCCTTACTTGCTGGCTCCGCTCTATATCTCTTCTCAACTAATAGAAACTAATAGAATAATGTGGTGCATAGCATCAAGTACTCGGGAGCGGATGGCAAAGGAAGTATGATATCTGCTTGCTGCGCCCGGTGGAGCGAGGTCGATGTTCGGACTTCCGTTCTTCCTTAGAAGCTCGGTTGACTTCTTGCTCGCTGCTTCGTCTGGAGTGCTGCTTCTGCCGCACTGCGCTATCGCTCCGTTTGGCTGTTGCTTCGCCCCTCTCGTCTGCTTTTTTTCCTAACATCGAATGGTAGGCTGGCACGAGTCCATGGAAGAGAGCCCGGAGTTGAAGATCAGCTTGCTCTAAGGCTACTTATTCATCATATGTTCTTGGATTACAGTTCTACTTGACTTTAATTGGTATTGCTACTGCGAATGGTCTGCTCTAAGGAAAGAGTGACTGCTTTGTGCCATCCCATCTTAGTCCAAGAACTCAATGGGGCTCCTCCTTTTCCTCTTGCTAGAGCTGGGTGAAGGATTAGCTATGAAAGGGGCTCCATGAGGCGATCAAGACGAAGCAGGATCGGTCGGTGCCAGAGAGAGGATTAGGGGATGAGAGGTCGGTTTCAAATGGTGCGACCGGTTTGTTCGGTTCTATAATATCATAGTTCGGTTTCGGTTCACCATTCAAAGTAGGCGACCATAGGGAGGAAAAGGACGAGACCAAGAAGGGGGGAAGAAGAATGGGAAAAGCGATATAGAGCAGGGGCTAAAGCGAGGCTCTAGTTCCATGACGCGGAGGAGCAATCTCTCTTTCTTGTAGCCAGTGACGAAGGACGTGTAGCCACTCAGCCTAGGATCAGATTCAGAGACGGGATCAAAGGATCTCTAAGTTAGAAGACCGAGGGAAGGTCTGCCAACGACCACCAAAGGGACCATTGACACGTGACGTAAGTCAAGAGGATAGCTTAAGGAAGGTGCATAGCGGCTTCGTTGAGCTATTGAGTCGCCACCTCCATAGGAAATATGAGGTCCCGCCTAGCGAACGAATAAAGACGGACCGCCTATTCTTATATAACGGCGGAGAGGGCAGACCGATGAAAGCGAGCAGTGGAGAGCCCAAGTTCAGGAGCCGGAGCTCATTCAGTGACTAGTGGACCTGTGAGGCGTGAAGACCAGTTCAGAGGAGCGAAGGAGCCGACCAGCGAGCAGCGGGATGAGCCGTAGTCAAGCATAAATGCTGAGCCGACCGCTTCTCATATAGAATAGAGAGGAGAGGCCAGGTTACGATAGAAGATGCAGAGCTGGTTTATAGTTCGTAGCTCCAGAGTAGGAGTTTGAATCTTCCTCTTGGAAAAGAAAGAGTCAGGGCTCACTCAGAATGGGCAGAGATCAGGAGGACGGAGCTCGTGAGTAGGCGAGACTTGACTTTCTTTCATGCCGATGTTTCATTATATATTAATGAGAGTAGTAGCGTTCGCGGGCTATCGAGCCCAACCTACCCAACTTAGATGAAGCACGAGCTCGTTCACCGCTATCAAAGAAATTGATTATCAAAAAGGTTAAGTTAGAGAAAAGAGTGTTGATACGATCTCTCTTCCTCTCCTTAACTTGAAAGCGAGTGTCTCCATATAAAGAGACTCTCTCTCTTTCTCTCTAATTTGAAAGTGATACATTCACTTCACTTACTTAATAGTAGAGTAAAGTAGATCATTTTACATTTTTAATATCCATTCACGATTCACTAGGAGCCCAAAGACAATTTATGACTATCCTCGGGGAAATACCATGCACTCTCTCCTTACGGATGCCCTTATGGACGAGCTATCTGACGATACTCTTTCATCAATGTTCTATGAATAAATATCCTTTCTACAAAGAACACTTTCAAAGAGGCCTCCTTGCATTGCCCAACTAGAGCGAAAAGCCAACATACGTTGCGACATTAATAGCTTTAGGCAACTATACTAAGGTTTAGGGTTTAGGGTTTAGGGTTTAGGGGGATTCGTGGATTTAGACCCATGAGTCAATAACCCTAAGTAGCTATGAGGTCTTGATGTACTTGGAACAGAGACCTCTTAAAAGAGTATGGCGGTTCGGTAGTCGTTCAATGATAGTATGAGATCCTCGCTTTGGTTCCAGGCGGCCATCTCTGTTGATGCCGACCCTATATAGATGAATGAAGAGTGCCTCAAACTGCCACACTAGAGAGTCGAATAAGTATATTCAATAGTAGCACAATCTGCACTTTTGAGTATCAAGTGTGTTGTCTCTTTCATTGAATTATCTTTCCTCGCATTACGTTAAGGACACATTTCAAAGGTTCACACCCATGTGATAAGGTGGGTCGACTGAGTAGTGTCGTCAGTCGACTGGTGTTGTTTATGAAGAGAAAGAAGAGAATCAACTCGACTGATCACTCGATCAACCTAATCAATCAACTAATACACAAATCGATCTGATTGATATTTGAAAATAGACAAAATCAAACAAGATTTCAGAAGGTCTGCCAAACTGATATTAGAGAAAGTTGAGCAGATATAAAAGGAGAATGCTAGCCATTATAGGATAACTGTTTATGCTTGAAACTCCAACTGTTCATACTTAAGTGCTCAACAGGCTCTCTGTTGCTCTCCCATTCAACTTGGAGCAATTTTTTGAAGAAGAGGACGCAAAACTCTCAAAATCATTGTCTTCCATGCTTTCTGTTATTACTCTTGTAATACTATTGTAATCTTGTTGTTAGAAGATTTTTCTGACTTCGGATTTGGTCTAAGAAGAAGAAGGTTTAATGGAAATAGATAACAAGGAGTTGACTATTGAATTAGTCGTCTTAAGAGATGAATATAAAGTAAAATCACCCATATTAGTATTGTACGTGTGTTCTACTTGTTTCACTTCGAAACTTCCACTGTGAAATCTCAACAAAGAAGTGATTTGCATAAAGTTGCATCCTTTGAGACGACTTGTAACATACATAATAGTCACGCCCCTTAAGGTGGCTGATAATATGTATAATGGTCATGTCCCTTGGGGCAGCTGACAACAAGCATAAGTTGGAATCCCAAAGTTATTTTGATGTGATCAACCAAATTATGTTAGGTCCTGTGGTGTTTCAACCTTGTGTCTAAGTGTGCAGGAGCTTAGGAACACAAGAAGTCGAGCAAAAGACGCAGCTAGCGAGAAGGAAGTACGTGACATTTCCGAGGGACGAAAAGCCAAAGCGGAAGGTTGCTCGAGAAGGCCGAAATTGGGTTCAGGTGAACCATATTTCGGTTGGCCGAAATCACCTAAGCAAACGGAGCCGGAGCGAAAGACCCGGATCGAGGCGAGCAGCACCGGAGCAGAGGGCCTGGACCAAAAAAAGTAAACTATATTGACTTTAATGGTCCGGGCGCCCGAACCCAATCCGGGCGCCTGGAACCCGGCTTTGACCAGATCATGATTTGATCGTGATTCGTTGTAAAGGGGATAAAGTTTTATCCCCTTCCAGACGCCCTGACCAAGGCTATTAATACAACCTTGGTCCAGAAGTTTTTCAATCAATCAAGCAATTAGTATTACAACACTTGTGCTCTCTTCTTTTAGTTTAGCTTCTCATTTCTATGCTTTCACTGTTGTAAGAGGCTTCTCCGCCTGAAAGAGATACTTAGTGCAATCCATTCCTTGGATTAACAATCTCCCCGATTGTAACCAAGTCAAATTCGCGAGCCTTGTCTTTTTAGTTTCTTTCTTTATTTAATTTACTCAAGTGTTCTTTTAAAGTCCGAGAAGAGTTTTGTTTTTATATTGTGTAGGGCTATTCAACGCCTCCCCTCTTATCGACCTCCAACAGTCACCAACAAGTGGTATCAGAGTCAGGACGCTTCAGGAGGACTAACCATCGATCGAAACAAAGACGATGGCCGGACCAAGCATATACTCGCCAAAGTTCGAGAGGGAGTTGTTGGTGCAATTTCTAGTAGGTCAAGGTTGACCTAGTTGACCAAGCGTAAACCTTGGTCATGGTTTCGATGTTTGACAATACAGAAAGACATGTAGACATGGACAATGCAGGTGTAGTTGTCCATGCGGAGAGATACTGATCAGGGTCTGATCAGGGTGAATGAAGAAGAGTCAAGGGACACTTGATCGAAGTCCTAAGGAGGAAAGTCCCGTGAGTGAAGCTAGCTGGTGAAAGTCCGAGGAAGTTACGGGAAAGTCCCGTGAGTGAAGCCAAGTAGTGAAAGTCGGTGAGTGAAACCAGAAGGAAATCCAGATGGGTCAAGGTTGACCAGACCAAGCAGGGAGCTTGGCATGGGAAAAGTCCAAGTATGGAGACTTGGCACGAGATGGAAAAGTCGAGCTGTCGAGAGGGCTCGTTCTCTGGAGCCGAGAGGGCTCGTGAGTTTTCTCCGGACTAGGTCAAGAGAGGGCCGTAGCTCGCTCGGACCATTTAGGGTTTAGGCTGCACCGATCGGTGACGATACATGCAGCTGGTGTGAGATCGATCAAGACCGATCAGAGGCCGATCGAAGAAGGCAACAGAGCTCATGGAGTCGATCGGTCCCCATGACCGTGACCGATCGGGTGGTGGGCCACTGTTGGCTATTTCTACTCGCCTTTTGCCTTGCGGTTCGTAGGTTGGCTCGGGATATCGAGGTTATAAAAGGATCGAGAGGCACTATAAATATACTTCTTTCTTCTTCTTCCTCCTCGAGCTGCTGTTCTTCTGAGTGAGCTTCTTCGACTGAGTTGCTTGTTGGCATTCGTCCGTGAAGTTGGTGCTTCATCCGGGACTTGCTAGTATTTGTACATTCATTGTGTATTTTGTTCTTGCTCTTCTTTGTATTTCCATATTGCTTTTGCGAGGCTCCACCCACAAGGAGTATTTATTAGCCGGTTCTCCGGGGACTCATCCACCGACGGATTGATAGGGCTCGTCCACCTTACGGACACGCCGAGGAGTAGGAGTATCACCTCCGAATCTCGTTACATCGACTTTTCGTTTCTACAGTTTCATTTCCGCTGCGCTAACCCTAATTGTAGGAAGAAATGCGAATTTGGGGTCGGCTATTCACACACCCCCTCTCTAGCCGCTACCGTCGATCCTAACAGGAGTTCGGTAGCTGGAAAAAGCGAATGTAGGTATTTTTTTAAAACTGATTTTGATTTAGTTCTAATAATGGAATTCAGTTTTATAGTACCGAAAGGTAAAGAAAAATACCAGTGGATGAAAAAAGAGCAGGCCGACTACGTGGCAAACGACAAACCATAGTTCCATCTGTTGAGCATCCTTCCGCCACAAGAAGTCAACCGGATCGACAACTACGACTCAACAAAGGAGTTTTGGGAGAAGTTCCTTGAGCTACACGAAGGGACGCCCGAAGCCAAGCTCGCGAGACGGGACTTATTTCGCAACCAGCTGACCAACCTACAACTTGAAGAAGACGAAACAATTGCGCACCTCCACTCGAGGATTAAGGAGCTCATCACCGGACTATCAAATCTCGGAGAAAAGGTAAGTAACCCAGATTCGCTAAGATACGTGTTAAATGCATTCCCTAAGAATACGAAATGGGCTTCACTAGTAGATGCTTTTTATATCTCTAAGGACTTACAAACTATTACCTTAGAAGAATTATTTTCTACGCTTGAAGTGCATGAATCGAGATGTGCAGGTACGAAGGATCCGAATCACAATATCACCCTCAAGGCAACGAGAGACGAATATGAGTCAGAATCTTTTCTCGACGATGAGGAAATGGTAATGATGGTAAGGTGTTTTAAAAAGTTGTTTAATTTAAGTAAAACTAACCATCCATAGGGTAGAAAGAAAAGGGTGATTAGGTGCTACCACTGCAATGAAAAAGGGCACGTCAAAGGCAACTGCCCCAAGCTAAGGAACAAGGACAAGGACAAGGACAAAGGAAAGAAGTCTGTCCAAACAAACAAGTTCAAAACACTAAAAGCGATGTGGGACGATACGTCGTCCGAATTGGAAGTCGAGGTCTTCTACAGACTTGCATTAATGGTAAGTCATCAAGATGAGGACTATGATTCAAGCTCGTCTGAAATGAGCATCGATGAAGGAGGAGCTACGTCAGATGAAAGCAGCAGTTCAGGGGGAGCCATGGATAACGAGATCGATAAGGCAAGTCAGGTACGATCTCTTCCTCTCGATAAATTATTTAAGTTTGTTAAAGTATTAACTAAAGATTGCTGCAAATTAGAAAAAGAGATTAAAAATTTAAAATTAATTCTAGCTAAATCTTGCCTGTTAGAAGAGTTTGACAAAGTAAAATTAGAAAATGATAATTTGTAAAAAGAAATAAATAACTTAAAAAATCTTGCATGCTCATCTAATACAAGTTATAGAAAATTTACAGTCTAAATTGGTACTTTAGATATCACATGGGACAAATAAGAAATATTTCAAAGAAATATATCCTTAAGGAATATCTAATTAATCCAGTTGGCTGGAACCTATTTTGGTTCCGAAGTCTTGTTTAACTTGAACCTTAACTTAGATTTAGCACTTTCAGTGAGAAAATTAAATGTTTAATTCTGTATGAGGCTTTGTTTAGAAGTGGTTGATGATCCAATAACCAATTGACTAACTGATAAAACATTAAATTGGGATTACTTAATACTTTAAAAAAAATTTCAAATATTTTTCTTACTTGGAAATGTCTCAAAAAATATTTTGCAAAGATGTCTAACTTATTTTTTTTACTTAGAATTTTTTTTTGGCTTGAATTTTTTTTGGAAATTCTCAAAAATATTTTTTTGCTTGCAAAAAGTTAGGAAAATTTTCTCAAAAAAATAATTTTTTTATTATTTAAATAGTTAGTCAAAAATAACTTTTTGCTTGAAAGTTTTTACTTAGAAATTTTTACAACTTTTCAGTATTATCAAAATTTTCAAAATTTGATAAAGTTATTTTAAAAATTTTCTATCCTTAGATTTTTTTTTACCTCATTTTTATGTAATCAAAGGGGGAGAAGAAAAAAATTAAGTCTATGGAGGGTAGATTTAAATTTTTTATTTTTACACTTTATTGCAGAATTTATTATTTTAACCTTATGTCTCTTTATCCTATCTTAACTTGGGTTGCTCACATAAAAAAGGGGGAGATTGTTGGAACCCCAAGTTTATTTTGATGTGATCAACTAAATTATGTTAGGTCCTGTGGTGTTTTAACCTTGTGTCTAAGTGTGTAGGAGCTTAGAACACAAGAAGTCGAGCAAAAGATGCAGCTAGCGAGAAGGAAAATACGGGAGAGAGTCGACGGGCTCAGTGTGTTCGAGGGACGAGGTGCTACGGAAGAGTACGCAGCGGACGAGAAGGAAGCGCGCGACGTTTCCGAGGGATGAGAAGCCGGAGCGGAAGGTTGCTCGAGAAGGCCGAAATTGAGTTCGGGTGAGCCTTATTTCTGTTGGCCGAAATCATCCAAGCGAGCGAAGCCGGAGCGGAAGACTCGGACCGAGGCGAGTAGCACCAGAGCAGAGGGCCCAGGCCGGACAAAGTCAACCATGTTGACTTTAGTGGTCCGGGCGCCCATACCAGTCCGAGCGCCCGGAGCGATTCCGAGCACCCGGAACCCAACTTTGACCAGATCACGATTTGACCGTGATCCGTTATGAAGGGGATAAAGATTTATCCCCTTTTAAGCACCTGGAACCCTCCAGGCACCTCGACCAAGGCTATAAATGCAATCTTAGTTCAGAAGTTTTTCGATCAATCAAGCAATTAGCATTACAACACTTGTGCACTCTTCTTTTAGTTTAGCTTGTTATTTCTGTGCTTTCACTGCTGTAAGAGACTTCTCCGCCTGAAGGAGATACTTACTGCAATCCATTCCTTGGATTAAAAAATCTTCCCGGTTGTAACCAAGTCAAATCCGTGAGCCTCATCTTTTTAGTTTCTTTCTTTATTTAATTTACGCAAGTGTTCTTTTAAAGTTCGAGAAGAGTTTTGTTTTTATATTGTGCAGGGCTATTCAACGTCTCCCTTCTTGCCGGCCTCCAACGGTCACCAACAGCATATGCCCGAAACGTGACTCAAATGGACTCAAGTTGAGTTCAATTGGCAGCTGATTGAGCCGACTGAGAGTTCAAAAATAAGTCTAATATCTTAACCTAAGTCTTATCCCAAATCGAACAGAAAAGATCTTTGTCGACCGAGTGAATAGGGTTGGACATGGTACCAATATCTCTACCCATCATATAACTTTTTATATATATTTTTTATCGAAAACAGATAAATAGGTTTTTATTCAAATATTGAAATCTTATAAAACCTTACCAAATCGAAGTTGCATTCTACTTTTCTGCTCAGCCATCCTCCCACTTCATGTCACCTAGATAAGGAAGCATCTCACCGCCTTCTTTATTAATAGGCTCCATATTTCATCGATTTTCACTTTACTGAGAAAAAATAATGCTGGGCGTCAGATTGAAACAATACTTAATTTGTACATGAAATTTCTAATTTAACTCGTTAAATATATCGTTGTATGCTTCTTATTCCAGTTTAAATAATTTGGCGTGCAAAATTATACAATCAATGCCCACTTGTCATTGCTGATGGCAGAGAATAATAGATACTTGATCTCCCTTAGTTTGTACAGCGAGAGCTGTTAGTATGTATATAAGTGCTTTTTTTTAATCATATATATATATTTATCTTTTATAAAGGAAAAAAATTTATACTTGCCTCGGGAGCATGATGTAATGAATCTAGCTGTGATCCTTCAATGATAGATCAGGTATTTTAAATTTAAAATTTAGCTGTGATGTAGTATATAAGATTTTTTCTATAATATGTAATGAATCCGAGAGTGTTAGTTCTAAGGATGAGTCTTCATATATATTTTCTCAATTTACCTAGTTGATCAATGAAAAATGTTTATAGGATCGAATGAGTCATTTTTAAAATTAGTAGAGCTAAGATGTATTTTTAATTAAAATGATTGAAAAGAAGCCTTTTTGATTTATTATCAAAATAATATCTCATTCCCAAAATAACTTCTCCTATTTTAATTTTGAATAATAATCTTACTTGTAATAATGTTTCAGTAAGTATGCAATCATAACTATTATGTAGTTATGGGAGTTTAGTTGTTAGAGTATTGATTTTATAATTACTATAAATATAAAATTATAACATCTATCATTCTGTAACTGATATAATATAATATTTACTAGTGTAATATTTACTAGTGTTGATCATAAATAAATTATACATATTATAACTAAGATTAGTAACTACTATTATATAATATTAATTGTATTGACTAAATATGATTACTATGGACAGGGATCTTCTAGTCCAGGATCCCTGGACTATTCCTGATCCCTTTTCATTCATTGGTTGGATGAACTGGATCTCATTTGTTTAACAGATAGGGTCCAATTCATCCACCCAATGAATGAAAAAGGTCTCTTTTAATCTAGAATTTTCTAGATCAGAAGATCTGACCTCGATTATTGTAACTATGTAGTAGTTACACTCTCATAATTACTATAATATAATATTGAATAATATGATAAACAGTTAAGATTCCCAGATATTATAATATAATATTAATTAGAGATGAAATAATTATTTTTGTAATAATTATAAACCGTATTCACTATAATATAATATTATTAGTATTGTTGTAGATTGAAATGTTTATATTTTAGCCGGTTATAATTTTGTAATTGTTATCCTAATATAAAAAATAAAACTATGTTGGATAAGATGAGATGTTATTTTGATAATACATATATATTTTTTATAATTCTAATAAGAGAATATTCTTTTGATTTTTTTCCTATATAAAGTAAGAATAAAAAATTTGTTCAAAGGTTTTACAAGTCTATATTTTGTTTTAGGTTGAAAACAATAATAAAAAAACAAGTTGTACAAAATATCAATAGAAGAGTTTAATTTTACTGCTTCTATTTTAAACAAGGTTATCTCCTATGCCAAGTAAGTAAACTGCCAGATTGCCATAATTGCAAGTGCAAGTACACAATTTATAAATAGGCCAACTTTAATTTAAAATCAGAGCTGAAAATTTATGAAAAAGTCGTGTCAGCGTTTACTTTCTTTACTATGTGTTGCATCACGGACCTGGTCCGCACTTATTACCAATCCGATCCGACCCAACCCGTTCCACTTGACAATGATTAGAGCCATGACGTGAAGAAGCAGACTCCGCCATTCGTGTTCGCGTCGGATCACCCTCCACGGAGAATTTTCCAATCAGATATCGGTTGCCGTATAGATGACGCTAGTCTGATGCGGTGTCAGAATCCTCTTTCTTAGTCTACAGAGATGATCCTGCTTCGTGGTTCCCGGGATACAGGGGAGTTCGATCTCCCCAACCATTCCTCTGAATGAATGCGGAGGCGGTCACCGTCGGCTCCCGTGAGTGGGGCCTTCCCATCTACACGTGTCGCAGTCTCCTCCGCCTTTAAAACTCCTTTATCTTGGCACACACATTGACTACCCAACACGGCATCGCTCCAGATTCCACTACTAAGGAGAAGGTATCATTTGGGGTTTCACAAATGAGTAGATGAGGCATATCGATTTGATTAATAATCTGGCACCGATGCTCTACCATCGCTTACTGGTTCCTCAAATAATAAGCCAAAGAAACGAGCGATCCCAATCGAAGCGGCTGGCCTCATCCACAGAGAGAGACAGAGAGAGGGGTGAGCACGAGGAACCCTAATCGGCGAAGGTCTACTTTAGCTCGATTCCTTCCGTTTCGAATTTAGTTTTGAATGCGATTCCTGTACATCTTCTTCCTATCAATAGTTTCGTCTTTTTTAGGGCACAATTGTTGTGAGAGCTTAGGTTTACTATCTCCATCCGATGTTGTCATTTTGGCATGTTTTAATTCCCTTACGATTGATTGAGTCTTACATTGTTTTTTCCCGTGAAAGTTTTTGTTGATGATAATTGATGATCTGTGTGGATGATTTACAGAAAGGAACTTCTTCGTGGAGATCTAGCAAGATGTCAGCGGTGGAATCTTCCCGTGAAGAAAATGTCTACTTGGCCAAGCTGGCTGAGCAGACCGAGCGATACGAGGAGATGGTAGAGTTCATGGAAAAGGTCGTGAAGACGTTGATTGGGGAGGAGCTCACCGTGGAGGAGCGCAACCTCCTCTCAGTGGCTTATAAGAATGTGATCGGAGCTCGCCGTGCCTCCTGGCGTATTATCTCCTCAATTGAACAGAAGGAGGAGACCCGCGGGAACGAGGACCATGTTTCCTTGATCAAGGAGTACCGTGGCAAGGTCGAGGCAGAACTCAGTAAGATCTGCGATGGGATCCTGAAGCTTCTTGATTCCCACCTCGTTCCCTCTGCATCCAGTGCAGAATCCAAGGTGTTTTACCTTAAGATGAAGGGTGACTACCACAGGTTAATAAGCATCTCGTCTCATTAGTTTTTTTTTCTACTGGAGATGAATAAAATGTATTTTTTTTTTCTTGATCTGGTCTGATTTATGTGCTTAGGTATCTGGCAGAGTTCAAAACTGGAGCTGAGAGGAAAGAAGCAGCTGAGAACACTCTTTTGGCCTACAAATCTGCACAGGCATGTGAATATTAATCTTCTGTTGATTCTATTTTCTTTTTTCCTTTCGGTGACCATATAATGCTAAGGTACGCTCTCTGCTCTGGGATCTAATGAAGTGTTAATGAACTTTCTGCACTACAACAATGACTCAAGTTTTTACACGTTTGCAATAAGTTCAGTTAAAGTATTTCATAGTTCTGTTCAGATTATTTCCCCGAGTATATTATTCTCAGTTCATTGTTCATGTTTCTTTTAAGTTTTAAGATTCTGCATTGAAAGAATTCTTTGTTCGTTGCACAGTATCATGTATCACTGTGGTAATAAACCTTTTGCAACATTATGTACATATCATATTTTTCTATTAAGCTCGTCTCCAACATATTGTGGTAAATTCTGTTTCAAGTTCCTAACGCTGGCTAAAATGTAATAGGATATTGCTTTAGCTGATTTGGCTTCTACCCATCCTATAAGGCTTGGTTTGGCACTTAACTTCTCTGTCTTCTACTATGAGATTCTTAACTCACCAGACCGTGCTTGCAGCCTTGCGAAACAGGTTTATCTTCAAATTCCTGTGTGTTTTTTTCATGCAATATTGATTTGATAGCGCTTTAATATTCTCATCTGTAATGTTTGAATTATGATGAAGTGTGATGTTTGTTTCTTTTAATTTACTTGCCATTGAAAAGCTATATTCTAGTTTCTAGATTTGATTGTTCAATTGATATATGGTGCTATTATCCCAGGTGAAGTGGAAAAAGATATTATTCTGTTGAAATATCTTAGTTATTTGTTGCTCCATCTCATTGCAATTTTGAATTCATGATTTTTGTTAGCATATCTGCAATTGTGTCTTTTTCTTTTTATGCAATTTACAAGTAAATCCTACAAATTCACTGAGTGTGTTTTTTTTTCAAGGCTCTACATTTGTACTTATTTTGCACATTTGTGTACATGATTTTGTTTTATTGTTAGAGTGCAACTGCAGTGTGCACTGAGTAAAATTTTGAAATTTGCACTATGGTATTGGAAAAGGGTGGCTCGCTTATTTTTGAAATTTTGGAGTTTCCTCCCTAGCTTCTGAAATTAGGGGCGTTAATGAGCATATAGGATTTGATTTTTTTTATCCATAATTCTTTTGATGGAAGCTGTGAGTTCATATTGAGGCATGGAACTTTGACACACTCAGCCATTAGAGGGTTTCATTTCATTCTTTGTGGATAATTTGTAGTCTAGGTTCCTGTGAACCATATATTTCTTTATGGAAGTTAATTGTTGTCTTCTATCTAAATTTGCATGTAGATTTGCACATTCAGATACAAACTTCATTTCATAACACTGCTTATTAGTTAGATAACTAGGGTTCTTACATTTTAACATTATGGAACTGCAATGCAAAAATGAGTTTTGCTGTTCATATCAATGACTTAGAGCTTCATATGTTTTGGGCAAAAAGAATTTCATATGCTCGGTGTTTTCTGGATACTTCAGGATTTAAGAGATCTAATACCGGTAACAATATAGCATTGCATGTAGTTCAATGGAGGAGTAAGATACTTTAAATATTTGGACTAACACTACTCGTTAATGATCAATGATTAATTTAAATTTTATATACCACTTGTCAAATTGTCATGACTTAGTTATAATTTTTAATGACCTGAGTATCACAATTGCATCAAATTTGGAAATGGAGAAATTATAACATTGGGCCCAGTTGCTAGTATTTTAGTTAACAGCTCGTTAGTTTATTGAAGCTAAATACCGTTCTAGTAGGAAACATATCAAGGAATTATGCCTCTAAGTAAGATTAAATGATAAAATCAAAGATGAATTTTTTGAGAAAATAAAAGAAATTATTCAGTGTACCTATAGTTAAAAAAAATTGTATTCTTGGAAGAGGTACAAAAGGTTTACATAAAAGGCTTTGTATTTCAGAATGAAAGAGAAGATAGGTAGCATGATTTTAGATTTTGCCACATCTATGCTTTTATGATTGTTAATACAATTTTTAAAAAATGAGTCGATTACTTCTAAAAGTGGCTCTTTGATTATTATTATTCTTATTATTTCTTCCAGGCTTTTGATGAGGCTATCTCTGAACTGGATACCTTGGGAGAGGAATCGTATAAAGATAGCACTTTGATAATGCAGCTTCTCCGAGACAACTTGACACTATGGACATCTGATATTACGGTTAGTAGTCGCCGAACATTGACTCTGTTTGTATGATATCGCATGGGGCGTAGTCACTGACTTCTTTTATTGGCAGGAGGATGGAGCCGATGAGATCAAGGAAGCTACAAAGAAGGAATCAGGAGAGGAGCAGCGATCCAATGATTAAATTATGTAGTTTCTCATGCTAATATAAGATGTACCATTAAGTAGATGCCATCATCTTCTGCTTGTTGATTGTCCTCGTCATAAAGCAACCAAATATGCTCAAAGGATTGGATTTCTGTTTTTCTTTCAGTTTTTTTTTCCTGTGATATCTATATGCTGGTTGAAAAATTCTAATTATTTTGAATGGTTTTTTTAAAGAAAAGATTGTTGAGTGCGATACTCACATTTGAATGAGTGCGAATTTCTAACGCAAAATTTTGACAACAAGTGCTGAAGTTCTCTCCGACTATATTGTTGTATTCTCATTCTGAATGAATAGAGTTTTATTATCAAAATGTTGTCTTGCTGGCACAGGAGCTCCACATCCTTCATTGTAAAGCCTCATGGATGTAAGGCAGCAATGCGTTAAGGGCGTGCCTGAAGGGAATAGAGCAGAGGAAAAGAGATGGAGGAAGAAGGAAAATAGAAATTTGCGGAGGGAGGGAGAGCTTAAATAGAAGGATATTACTGCTCTTTTGATAGATAAGTCTACGGAGCGCATGCTGTCCGCGTCTCACTAACCTTTACAATCAGCAGCCGACAACTGATCCCTCTCATGTTTACTCCAGAGGAATGGAGGATGGAGGAGGAAACCAAGCATATTACACTGAGATAGGATGAGGACTATGACACTGACTACGACCGTGTCCGAGCAAATAAAAAAATAATTCACGGACAGTTAGATAAATAGAACACAATAATTTAGAGTTTTTATTTTCATCTCCCACGTGGTCCGTAATTTCTGATTTTTCTGGTTTTTTTATAATTTGTACGTCGATTGAAATCCTGTCAAAATTAATTATAATTTTTTCTAATTTATTTTCCTATCTAAATTATAATTTTAAGTTGAACTAGTTAAGTTGAACTAGCCAGCCGGAGACTATTGACTGTGGACAGATCCTCCTCTACTCGACACCATACAATTTATCTACTGCCGGCGGTTTGCATGTTTCCAAGTAATACGAAACTGACCAGTCACAGAGTAGGTATTACGGACAAGATTATCTGTACGCGACAACATTCTAATCGTGACTATAGAGTGCAGACCAATCCGTATACCCACAATTCAGGAGTAATGGACGTCACTACGGATAATCAAGATCACTCAAATAAATCCGTGAGTTAATTTCACGAGTTAATATTTCCCTCGCAAGATTCCAAATCAAATGATGAAGCACTCAACTTTGTCCTCACTCGTGGTCCGTCGTCGGAAGTGATGCTGCTATATTTGCCGTTTTGTACATCGTTTCCCCATCTCTCGCTGCGATGGGAGACGACGGCGGCCATGCGGCGGCGGGGAGGTGGGGCTTCGGGGCCAACGCCCTACTAGCTGGTATTTCTGCCTCCAGCATCCGCGCCGTCCTCAACGTAGTGATGTCCGAAGTACGGGAGGATGGACCCCGCCCGGTCCTCCCCCTAGCCCATGGCGACCCCGCATGTTTTTCCTGCTTCCGCACCACCTCCGTCGCCGAGGAGGCCATCGTGGACGCCGTCCGATCCGGCAACTTCAATAGCTACGCCTCCACCCAGGGGATTGTTCCCGCAAGATGGTGAGCCCGTCAGAAAAGACCTGTATTGTTAGAAGAAGTAAAAACATTCTTGCAAATTTAATGTCCGACTTCGAATTCCTGATCGATTTATTGCTCGATTAAAACTGAAATTTTGAGACTATTGGTATTTGGTAGTGCTATTGCGAAGTACCTTTCCCGGGATCTTCCACACAAGTTGTCCCCGGATGACATCTTCGTCACCGCCGGCTGCTCGCAGGCAATCGAGATAGTGATCTCCGCTCTCGCCAGCCCTGGGGCGAATATACTGCTACCTAGGCCTGGGTACCCCTTTTACCTGGCTCGATCGGCATTTAGTGGCTTGGAGGCTCGTCATTTTGACCTTTTGCCGGACAAGGGCTGGGAGATTGATCTTGAAGCTGTGGAAGCCCTAGCAGACGAGAACACTGTTGCTATAGTCCTCGTCAACCCTAGTAACCCCTGTGGGAATGTTTTCTCCCATCAGCACTTGGCAAAGGTGAGGATAATTGGATGATGACACACTGTGTATAAGTTCATCTGTATAAGCAAAACTTGATTTTTTTTGTGTGGAAATTTTGGTTGATTTTGCTGTATTTTCCAGGTAGCCGAGACAGCAAAGAAACTTGGCATATTGGTTATAGCTGATGAAGTGTATGGTCATTTGACCTTTGGGAATGTCCCTTTCACTCCCATGGCTGCCTTTGGGAAGATTGTTCCAGTCCTTACTTTGGGGTCTATATCCAAGAGATGGGTGGTGCCTGGTTGGCGTCTTGGTTGGATTGCAAAATGCGGTCCGGATGGTGTTTTTGAACACAATAAGGTAATTCTTGGTTTGGCTACATATTTATTATTTACAGTGTTTAATTATGCATACTGTTTTTTAGTGCAAGCAATTTGAAAGACTACTGACATTATTCATTCTCTAGTTCGTTGACAATGTTAGAGTTCTGTTGAACATCACCACAGATCCAGCAACGTTTATTCAGGTAAGTATAGCTTCGATATATAGTCCTTGTTCATATTTGCTTTGTCTCAGACTTGAACAAGTTATGTTTCTAGCTTCTATTCTCATTGGCAAATCAACCATTATGTCGTATAATTTATCTTGTCCTTTACAACAATTTGGCTAAAGTACGGGTGCAGATAACTGATGCTACAATAGTTTCTGATATATTTTTCTCATTTTGTTTTGATATAATTTATTCCTGCAGAGCGCGGTTCCTACTATCCTTGAGAATACAGAGAATGAATTCTTTCAGAAAACGGTTGATATATTGAAGAAAGCAGCAGATATATGTTATGACAAATTGAAGGAAATTGATTGCATCACATGCCCTCACAAACCAGAAGGCTCAATGTTTGTAATGGTGAGTCCAGTTTTCGGATTTTGACTATCTCCATTTCATGACACATAGGATCCAACATCCATTGCTTCATCTGCAGTTGAGCTTAGATTAATGGACAAAACTGATCGATGATTAATTGTTGTTAAAGTCATCAGTTGATCGATCTGTAGATTTATATAACAAATACTATACTAGCTGTAAAAAGGTGACAAAGGGGACAAAGGGGTTTATAAATTAAACCCTCAACACCTCTTCTACATGGTAGATGTGTGCAGATATGCATGTATGTGAATTGGCTTAGACCAAACAGATACACGCATGGGATTGGATTATTATTATTTTTTGTTATATATATTTAGTAATTTGTTGCCTGTTCATTAGTTTTCTCAATTCATTTTAAATTCTGTGAATAAAAATATTGCTTGTTACAGTTATTTAGCTGTTTCTAACACAGTTCCTAAGGTGAGACTGCTTGTGATGCAGGTTAAGTTGAATGTATCCCATTTGGAGGATATCCATGATGACACTGAGTTTTGTAGCATGCTTGCCAAAGAGGAGTCAGTCATAGTACTGCCTGGTGAGTTTTCTCATGTTTACTCGATGACTAATATTGCATTAGATTTTTGTTTTTTTAAACGACTTGCATTGATCCTATTGTTTATCGTTTTCCAAATGAAGAATTGAGATGCATCCTTCAATCTGTTTATACAGTATTCGATTTGTAATTCATAGTTCCTGTGGTTAGTTCAAACGGTTGGAGTGTTCAATCAAGTATCAAAAACTACAAATCAAACATTCTGTGTTTTAGTCTGCTTACTCATCTTTGAATGTTTCTACTTACGAACAATAACAGGCAAAAAACACTATGCAGGAGTATCACTGGGCTTGAAGAACTGGCTGCGTGTGACCTTCGCCATAGAGCCATCTTCTCTCGAAGAGGCTCTTGGAAGGCTCAAATCCTTCTGCAACAGGCATGCTAAGCAAAGCAAATGAGTTTCTAGTTTACTTGGATCGCAATCTCAGACTCTACATTCGACAAAATTCAGTAACAATGTAGCTTGAGCACGCAAATTTATCTTCATTTGGCGTTCAATTTAGGACTCAATAGTCAACTCTTCTGTTGACTGTAGTACTCAATTGCTACCTGGAAGTTTTTATGGTAAGAATAATAAAACGTTGTGTGATATGGAATATTCATCGAGAAAGTGAATTCATTTTAGGGATGATAATTTCATCCGATATTCGATCCGAATGGAAGAGGGTATAGAGAGACTATTAATATTCGATACCCAATCCGAATACTCGATTAAATAATATATATATATATATATACATATATTAAAAAAAAAATTCTAAAATCAATTTACTATTTTTGCTGATATTAAGAGGAGACTATAGATGTTTAATTTATTTTTCTAATTATATATATATAGAGAGAGAGAGAATGTTAATTTTAATATATTTTTTTTTGAATGATAATAGTTAGATAAAAAGAAGAAACATTATATCTATAGAAGATATCCGATTTTTTAATGGATATGGATATATCCATCGGAGATTCTATATCCGATGGGTATGGAAACGGAAGATATAAAATCTGATTCAAATCTGGCCCGTTCCTAATTTATTTTACATTTTGGGTTCTGATTTATTATCACTTTTATAAAGGCTAAGAAAAATCAATAGACACACGCCGATTTTGAGTCACAGAAGTTGACCTGAAACAAAGACCCAACTCAAGTTTGGACCTAGTTTTATTAATTTTTTTTAGGTCATGGTGAAACAAGGTGCGGATTGAAGAGGAAAAAGAATCCGATAGAATGGAAAATCCTTCTAGTAGTGCAGGAAGAAATAAAAAAATAAAAGGAATCCCTCGGAAAGGATGACGGAAAGGAAGAAAAAAATGCGGAAAGGAAGATGGAAAGAAAGAACAAAAAATGAAGAAGTCGCGCGAGGTGGGTGACTGTGCAAGGTATAATGTCTTTGCATAGGGAGGCATGACCACACAATGCCAACCCTGGCCACAACCATGATGACCACTCGCGAGCCACAGGGACCACCCGTGGCTCGTGAGGAGGCCGTGCAATGCTGTTTCATGAGGCCACCAATGGCTGATGCGTGGAGATATGTTCAAGAGAAAGACTTTTTGCCCGATCGTTTTGAACGGATGAAAAAAATAATTAAAAAGTGATCCATGGTCAATGGATTCGTAAATCTATCCCTCCATTATTTGATAAGGGCATCCACATTGATATTAACGCATTCACGTTATATATTATTTTTTATTATTATTATTTTTCAATCTGTAGACATTGATGCATTCAAGGAATTGAACGCGTTAATACTATAGTAATGCTAAAAGCATCCATACATGTTATAGTACTGTTATTTCTGCATCCACGTTGACATTAAAGCTTTATGTATTAACGCCATTATGGATGCTCTAATAAGTAAAAAAAGTAATCCAAAATTTTTTGTACTAAAAACTTTCATTAGTCTTTCCAAATAAACAGAAGTGGACGGTATGGAATAAAGACAAGGAAATAGCTATTTCTAATAAATAAAATAAAGTGGAAATATGTGTTTCTAAATTTGATAATTTGGTTTACGGTGAATAAAAATGGAATACTATTTTCCAATGCGATCTACGGTAAATCTGATTATGTTTTCTCTCTTTTGCTCTCTTCCTTTTAAGTATTTAATAATTTCTATTTATCGTTTTATTTTTTAAATAGTTTTTTTTATTACGATAGCCATCCAAAACCCTAAACTTTCTCACCGTGTATTCGTTACCATTGGAAGAACAAAAGTGAAAAGAGGATTAGCAAAGAGAAGTTCCTTGGTTGTAATTTTCCATAGCGCTAAATAGATAAAATAATAATATTCTAGGAAACAAACTAATATTTGTATGAAAACAAGGCTCGGAGTCGGAGTAAAAAAAGGCTCTTGTACTTCCTTCCTCTATGCGCAATTAGAAAGAGAGCTAACAGAATG
Source organism: Zingiber officinale (assembly GCF_018446385.1). Classification (NCBI taxonomy): domain Eukaryota; kingdom Viridiplantae; phylum Streptophyta; class Magnoliopsida; order Zingiberales; family Zingiberaceae; genus Zingiber; species Zingiber officinale. The sequence continues at coordinate 74,262,940 of NC_056006.1, forward strand.
TTAGAGCAAGAATAAGAATTAGGAAAGAGATTCTTGGCGTAGATACTCTGACGCTCAGGTCAGTATAGTGGACGAGTGAAAAATGGACGATAAGAACAATAAATTGTTGATGCTCAATTTTCCGAATGTATTGAGTAGTAAAGCGTACCTCGCCAACAGAGAGAGTCTCTTCTTTTTATATTACCTCTCATAACCTTCACTATAATGAGGTGACAAAATATTGTGTCAGAAAATGTTGGGTCTTGGAAGGCGTACAGTTTTTCTCTGAGGAATCTTTCGTCACGTGTATATGAACCGTCTTTTGTAACCTCCATAATAATGATAGAAGTTATATAGTCACCCTCATAAGAAGGTTCTGTTGTAGGTATGTGTCGGATATTAAAATATTCCATCACGAATAGCTATTATTCTGATAATTTATTATGATTCCTTGACAATGTTATCTCCGAGAAGTAGCTCGGCCGAACCTTTGGTCAGTCGAGGTAGCCCGACTGAGTTTGTAATGAGAATTACCTTGAGCATTCATATATGAAGCGGGAACAGAACCTTGTCAACCCTACCAACCCCATGTAATAGGAGCTCTGTACTTTTGAACGGGAAGTTGAATCCCATAAATCCGATTGGCTATAGGGCCGGTCAGCTATATGCCCATCGACCCGAGTGCTGAAAATCTAATAAGTAATGAGGAGCTAAGTCTTGTAGGTCTGATCAACACTAAGACCAACTGATCATATGATGGGAGATTGATTCTCGAAGATCAGGGAGCTCAGCGCCATAAATCTAATAGGCCACGGGTCAACCAGATTTATGCTGAAGGTTGTACTGTAAGACTGAATCTAAAAGTTGAGTGATATTGGAGAAGTGGGGAGTTGGGTTCCGTGCACTCGACTGGCGCATTCAGACCGACTAGGTTTATTCTGAGTGTTTTGCACATTTACCTTGTATATGTGAGACAACTGAGCCCTGTAGACCCAGCCGGTGTTATAACCGATCGGTTATACTCTCATAAGTCCGACCAACTATTAGGTTGGCCGGGGATATACTGAGATATTGTAAGGCCAGCCAACTATATATTAAATACGATAGCTTTCCAAGTCTGCTCGACCTTTATGCCAACCGACTATTTACAAGTAGAGTACTAGATCCTTCAAGTTCGTCCGGCTCTTAGACCGGTCGCCCTTATATTGAAGGTCTTAGCGCTATGTGAGGAATTAAGCACTGTTGAGTGATGTTCTAGCTACCACCTCACCTTGATTTTGACCATCACCTCATCTTGACTATAACCACTACGCCAACTCTGGTCTGCTTACAACATACAGTATCACTAGTCTTCCCTTCAAATCTAGTCGAAGGATGCTCATGTTCGACTAATAAGACCGGAGTTTAATTTTCGCTCGATCACCCGATTTATTGGTCTGACCGGATGGCCATGCTTCAGCTGGCCCGTTGGTGCTACAGACAGCTTTATTTTTTCTGGAAAAATGCATGTCAAATGTTCAATGCGCCAAGCGTTATGTTGCTGATACGTGGGAAAGCATTTTACAACATAATGATTCGGTTGTCTTGTCTATCATAAATGTCCATTTATGGGTAAGTACTACGTGTCCCACTACCTCATTCTTTGAAGAGACAACTGATGCATGCATTTTCGTATAGACCAACGACGCTTCCTCCTTTCTAATCCAACGGTTAGCAATGATCGGACCATTCCAATCAATGGTCGAGATTAGAAAACCTTTTATAGCTTACATTTAAAAACTCTTAAGCATCACAAAAACACATCACCTACGCTTCGTCTTCTTCAACCTTCTCTTCCGGTTTCTGTCAACGAACTTCCCCTTCTTGCGACCTGTATTAGTAAGTTCCTCCTCCAAATCTCCCTTTATTTTTCCTTCCTCCATCCATGGCCCAAGAGACATTCGCTCCTTGGAATATCTTTACTCGCTCGAACTTTGACAACTGTGACTTAGAAATGCTTCATCTATCTCTAGAAATCCCTAAAAATTATCGTATCCATATTCCAATCTCCCCAAACCACCCTCATTGTCTCCCTCATAGCTATATTACTTTTTTTTTCCTAAAAGACCAGCTTCTTACGAGTTTACATTTTCCGATTCCCCGCTTTTTGTCTGAGATAAGACGCTACTTCTAAATGCCTGTCCAACAACTTACACCTAACGCATTCCGCACAATGTGTGGAATGTACATTCTGTTCCGCCTATATGACATTCCTGTAACTTTCACTATTTTTCTTACCTAAAAAAAAATTAGAACCGGGGGTTTTCTGTTCTAGTCGCGCCCTAATGCAGTGTTTTTTAAGGACCCGCCTTCTTCGAATAAGAGATAAAAATTTCTTTTTTTTTCTTTATTCAAATGCCAGAGTCTGTTTTTTGGTCAATCGAATGGCGATCCGAACTCCCCCCATTCCCGATCTTGGAAACTACAAGCATGATTCGACCTTTATTTCCAATTTGACTGGCAAAAAATTCAAAGCTCCAAGATTGTTACATAGAGGCTTGCTCTATTTGTTCAAATTGAGCCCAGTCCGAGTGACGCTTCCTTGTTCTTTTGGTAAGAATTAATAACTTAACTTTTGTGTTAACAAAGGTTCTCTTTATTTTATGCAATGGATGCCTTTTCTTAACTTTGACTTCCGAGTCTCTTCAGATGGAGGAGGGTGCAATGGATACATTAGAATAAATGCTTTTAGCCGAACAAGGAGATCAACTGGTCATCCTTTATGGGGAGGCCTTTAATAGCAAGGCGGATGATTCCAGCGCGCACCAATTACATAAGAGGAGTTGCTTGCTGACCCTCTCTTAGTTCCAGAAGACTCTACTGCCTCTGACCCCGAAGTCTCTTTGAAGAGGAGACGCAAGAGGTGCCGCCTTGTCCGTATCGCTCAACTTCCTGCAGGACAAGAGTTTGCAATTACTGCATCCTCTCCCCAATCTTCCAAGAGGACACCGTCCACTGTTCCTTCTGGCAGTCTGGCCCGAGAGGAGGCGATATCTCGTCCAAGCGGTTCTCTAGCTATACCTGCTTCATACTCACCCTCCTCCCTTCAAATTGCTCCACCTGCCGAAGCTCCACCTGTCGAAGCTTCCTCTATCCTGCCGAAACACCGCTATCAATTTTCGGCTATCTACGACCTATCGTCCGCCCAAGCAATACATTCTCCATCGGCTCCACTACCGGCCTACGGTCGAATCTTATTGAAGGGCCAATTAATTTAGGCATGAGAGTTGGCCATGAGCTGAGCAGACAAACAGACTTTGGTGGAGATGCAGATGAATATTCTTCTGACTTAACCACGATAGGTTTTAGCCTCCTTATCTTCCTTTCCTTATCTTCTTTTATTTAGAACAACCCTAACAACCCTAAGGATGTTTTTTCTGTAGCTTTAGGGAGCTGGGATGAACCTATCCCGATCCGCGGCAGAATTGGCCTAGGAAAATGAGCCTCAAAGGGGTGGGCTATCAAAGGCAGACTCTATCTATGCTCCACCCAATCCCCATAGGAAAGTCCGACTCAACTTGACCGACTGAGTGAGTAAGAACAACAACTCCAAGAAGCTCAAGCATTGGCGAAGACTGAGGGGGTGCTTGGTTGGATGGTATGGGAAATGGGGAATGGGAAAGGAATGAAATATTGGTGCTTGGTTTGGGTAATTAGTGGTGGGTCCCATGGATTCATTCCTCCAAACATGGGAATGAGCCATTACATAGCATTTTGGGGGGTATGGAAACCTTTCCATTCCCATTCTTGACTTCTATCATACTCTTTCACATTCCCATTCCCCTCTCGGGACCAAGCACCCCCTGAGGCAGAGAGTGGAAACATTAGAGGTCGTCTTGAAGATCACTGAAGATGAATTGAGGTCTGAAACAACTAGGCGGACCAAAGTGGTGGCTCATCTAGACGAGAAAATTATTGAAGTCCAAAACCTCTCTGCCCAGTTAGAGGAGTTGAAGGATGTCTATGCCTCAGAGATGGATGTGAAGGAAGTCAAGCTGCCAACCAATACCCATATGTTATCCAAGTAACAACAAAGGGTGGACGCTCAAAGAATTGAACTAGAGTCTTTACGGGCGGAAGTAGAAGCCACAAAATCTAAATTAAATGCTTCTAAATTTGAGTTGGCCGGAACTACATCCGAGCTGACTACTTCCCGAGCGGAATTATCTGCCTATCAGGCGGAGGATGACAAACTCTTTGAAACGAAAAAAACAACCTACTTCCAATCACGGGAGTTCAACATGCTAATCGTCTCCTCCATCAACAAGGCATTTCTTGTTGAAGCTGAGGGGGCTATTGTACAATTTCGCAAGGGTGACTATCTCACATCCGAACCTCCTACTCGGTTTCTAGACTGCTAAAGAATTTTAAAGGAGTTCTTGCCCGACGTCTTTCCTAAGTTTTTATAGCATATCTTGTATGTTAGCCCCTTTCATGGGCCAAGAAAACTTTCATATAACCAGACTTTAATTATCGTTTGCTTAATCCGGTTCCATACTTGGTTACTTCTCCCTACTAATTTTCCTTGATTTTCCTGAGTATTTCACATGTTTAAGTGGAGATGTCTTAGTCTTACTTTATATATCGAGTGACTTAGAAGACTAGGCACACCCTTAGGTACTTAAACAACAATCATCAAAGGCCAGACCAGCTTCGGGTCGATCGGAGATATGGTAAGGACCACAATTCTAGACACTTAACCACTTAAGTGACAAAACTGTGAAGGTTCGACCGTCTTGTAGCCGATCGGATATATGGTAAGGACCTTGCTTAGATAAGGGGGACGAAGCCCTCAAGACCGATCAGAATTAATGTTGATCAACTTTTTAGATAACCTGGTCACTAAACAAGGAGAGAAGTTCTTATTGGTGCAAGCCCCAACATTTTGGAATAATGATTTGTCCATCACGTCAGTCATAAATGTGTCTAACCGATGACCTTTTTTGTTTCCGTTCTCATTCAAAAACTGTCCTTTTTGATAAAATCCCTTATCAAGGCATTGAGTACAGGGATAAATATTTTTTATTTGACTCCCCACTCGCGTATGTTGGCCAACTAAGTGGCAGTCATCCCTTCCTCCTGCACCGAAGCTAGGTGACTTTCGCATGGAGTTGACCTTTAGCGAAGTTACGAAGAAACTAGCCGACTTGTAGTTTGATATTCTTGAACTACTCCGGGAAGGAATGTTGTACATGTTTGAACTAAGCCCCGTCCGGATGGGACCGGAATCCTCCTTTGGTAAGAAATTTTATCTTCCTTTTTCTCTTACTTCTAACTGAACCCCTCTTATCTCTTTTTACCGCAGAAACTATGTCCAAGACTTTCATTTCCAAAACTTGTCGGATGGATGCAAATACATTGAATCGACTAGGAACATGAGACCCCATGGTGCCAAATTTGATCCTGCTTGAAAGTAGCTGCGGAGATGGCACGTTGAGCAGGTGACTCTCTTATTAACTAGGAGAAGACCTCAAATTGGCAACAAGGCTCGGAGTTGGAGAAAAAAATGGCTCTTGCTACTCCCTCCCTCTCTGCGCACACCAAAAAGAGAGCTAACAGAACGTAGAGCGAGAACCAGGAAAGAGATTCCTAGTGCAAATACTCTGACGCTTAAGTCAGTATAGTGGACAAGCAAAAAATAGAGGATAAGGGTAGTAAATTGTTGATACTGAGTTTCCCGAATGTATTAAGTAATAAAGCATACCTCGCCAACGGAGAAAGTCTCCTTTTTTATATCACCTCTCATAACATTCGCAATAATGAGGTGACAAAGAATATTTAGCGTCAAAAAGTATCAAGTCTTCAAATATTTTCTGGTCTTGGAAGGTGTACAGTTTTTCTCCGAGGAATCTTCAGTTACATGTATATGAACTATCTTTTGTAACCTCCGCAATAATGATAGAAGTTGTATAACACCCTCATAAGAAGGTTCTGTTGCATGCGTCGGATATCAACATATTCCCTGACGAATAGATGTTATTCTGACAATTTGTTATGATTCCCTGAAAATATTATCTTTGAAAGGTAGCCCGACCGGACCTTTAGCCGACCGAGGTAGCCCAACTAGATCTATGTTTGACCGGGTTTGTAATGAGAAGTGCCTTATGTATTTGCCTTGAGCATTCATATATGAAACGGGAACAGAGCCTTGTACACCCAACCAACCTCATGTAATAGGAGCTATGTACTTTTGAACAGGGAGCTGCATCCCATTAACCTGACTAGCCATAGGATCGGCCGGCTATATGCCCATAGACTCGGGTGCTACAGATTTGATAAGTAATGAGGAGCTAAGTCTTGTAGGTCCAATCAGCGCTAAGATTGACCAATCGTATGATGGGAGATTGATTCTCGAAGAACAGGGAGCTCAACGGATAAGTCCGACCGGCCGCAGGCCGGTCGGATTTATGCTAAAAGTTGTACTTGCAAACTGAATCTGTAAGCTGAGTGATATTGCAGAAGTGAGGAGATGGATCCCATACACTCAACCGATGCATTAACGCCAACCGGGTTTATTCTGAGTGTTTTGCATATTTACCTTGTATATATGAGGGCACTGAGCCCTGTAGACCCGACCAACGTTATAATCAACCAGTTATACTCTCGTAAGTCCGATCAGTTATTGGGCCGACCGATTGTTGCGTTGCAAGCCCGCTCGACCTTTATGTTGACCGATTATTCACAAGTGGAGCACTAGATCCTTGAAGTCCGTCTAACTATTGAACCGACAGTCCTTATATCGAAGGCCTTAGCCCTGAGTGAGGAACTTGGCCCTGTTGAGAGTGACGCTCTGGCTGTCATCTCACTTTAACTTTGACTACTAGCTCACCTTGATTTTGACCGCTACGCCATCTCTAGGTTTGCTTATAACATACTGTATCATAAACAACTATCAGAATCACCTTAAAGGCGAAACAGGCAATCTCTATGATTAGACTAATGTTCATGTTTTAATGCTGGTGTTAATAGCCTTCTGCAACAAGGAGGGGAATATTACAATCCGAGCTAGAGCAGCTGCATGGATACTGCCTACAAGGCATTCAAAAAGCGACTTCAGTCAGTTATATTTCGTTAGCTTCCATGCTTGCACAGCTTAAGTTCTTAGTTTGTTAGAGCCTAAAACTAGTTTCTACAGGAAAATTTATAGACTGAAGAAAAGAAAATGAAATATCTTAGTTTGGGAACTTTATGTATATGAAGAACAAGTGCAACTATGGAAAAGGTAGGTTATACCGTATAAAGAAAACTGTGTAATCCTATTTTGCAAATTGTCACCATCAACTCGATGGGCCTTCATCCTTTGAAGAAGTTGAATAACGATGAGAACACAATCCAAGCAATCATTACAGGAATGGCCATCATCATAGAAGCCTGGATCCAAAGCAAGGTTGCGGCTGAGGCGGGGGTAAGCATTTTATATTTGCAAGACACAAAGGCTTGCTAATCTTCCGTAAAGGGAAAGGAGGATAAATTTTCAATACAACTTACCAGATAGAAGACAACAAAATTATTGGCAAACTCAGCAGTGAACTCGTTCATTTTCATTTCATGTTTAATTAAATCTTGGAGCTGCAAAAAAAAAAAAATGCAATAATTTTGGTTAAGTTTGGTAAAATAGAATTGCGTATGAATTTATGATAGAAAACAAAAAGTAGCCGAGAGAGAAACCAGAAATACATATTTTATGGCTTTTATGCAGTATCAATTTATTTGAGAGCTATGCATCATAGTTTTCCAGGCTAAACAAATTTAACACTAGATAAACATCGTGACATTCCTCATATGCAGACATCTTAACCAATTACAACTTGATCTTCTCAGAGTATGATCTAATTTTAAAGATTAAAGATCAAATACCATGATTCTACTACTATCTTTTGACAGTCCAATAGGCAACAGCAATGTCATGGTTTACACAATCATTTGGCACATGAATTGGTAGTTTTGACTTTCGGCTAGAGAATGGATGAACAAATCGTTCAAGTTATGCATGAATACTGAATAAGATCAGTGTCTCATAGTATTTGGAGGATGACCTATCTTCTCAAGAATTCCCCACATCCAAATAATTCACAGAATCCTCATAGACAGAAAACACAAACTTTGGTGTCAAGTTTTCTAATCATAATTTTCTAAACCAAGATAATTTGATATCAATGGTAAGTCTAAGAGGGGTTGGTGATGCATGATTGACTAAATTGCCTGAGTGCCCAAACCCATAAAATGCTTCATGGTACCAGTAAGTGACTCATGTTGAGGTACGTGGAACCAAGTATTTATTTAATCTAATAAACAGCAACCTTGTTGCTGTGCAGAAGGTACATCAGAATGAAGATGAAGAAGTTCGAGTACCTAACATGAAGCAGAAATTAGAAGCAAGAAACTCATAATCAGATGCTCTTATCTCTAAAGATATTGGATACTCAACTCATAATATTTAGATTCCTTTAAGCATAAATATCCCGGTCCTATTTTGCATATGAATGCAATAACTCGTGGTTTCCAAAAAAAAAAAATATATAATAGATAAAAGGTGCTAATATACAACAAGAACTGACATGCATAAGTTATTCAATAAAAACTTAAGAGTTTGCATATCTCCATCAACAAAGATTAGTGATTTAAGGATATCAATTACCAACTAAGAAAGATTTAATAAACAGTGTTGTTAAATTAATTTATGCAGATGACACACCATATGTAAAAATTTATGAAAACAATAGAAAAAATTTGCACCTCATAATGGCAGTTTTGGGCAAACAATATCCAGGCTTTGAAATGATCATATGCTCGAGGTGTGTCTGTTTTTGAGAAAGAAGCTCTCAAAAAGAATGAATCAAGCAGATTAAATTCTGAGGCCTCAAAGCGGCCAATGCCCCTTATGAACTGCACGACCTAGCATCAGGAGTGCACAAATCAAAAATAGTAGATCCATTGGATTTCAGTGGCACCCATAAACTTTCAAGGTAAGTAATCAGATCCAATATCCAAGTAACGTAGTACACTAAAATAATTCAGGCACCATGCATTTAAATACCTTGTTCACAGTTTCCTTGGTCGGCCATAGGATTTTGTTCTGTTCTTTTTGTTTATTTCTTTTGAGAACATTTGCTGCCATCATCTAAATAACAGCAAAAGCAAATGGGAGGATGTTTAATAACTAAAAAGTGTGAGTCTGTATCTCCAACATAACCTTTCCATTAATGCCGCAACAGTGTATTGTTTACCTTTGTCGATTGAAATGCCTGCTCCAGTTGGCGTATTTGGATCCATTGTTCTGTAACAATATTCTCAATCTGATCACAGAAGTTAAATATCAACTTTGTTTCAGATAAGACATGGCTTTGACGTCATTAAAATTGAATCTAGGAAGAAAAAAGACTTTTAAAGAAGTTCAATTATAACTTAAAAACTTTTGTAGAACTACGTGTTCTATGTTGAAAAAATTTAATAATTTACATGTAGATGCTGACTTAGTTATGGAGTTAGTGGGTTCCATGGTTAGTGGTTTCCTTTCTAGTAGCAAAAGCCAACTTAGCTATAAAACTTGTTACATCAATATTCATTTATGGATTAATATATTAAAAAATGGTATTGGATCTGCGACCTATTAAAAACAACACATGTAAATTGGAAGGACCAAGACTACTTAAAAAAATCAGCAATGCAATTTTCAGCTTGTAAGTCGCAACACGTTCATGTGAGCTATTGAGCATTTAGTTTAACTGTATTGTTCTCACAACAAAACATGAATGACAAGAAGACTGGCCTTTTCAACTTCAGAAGCTACGATCTCCATTTTTTCTTTTGCCTTGTCATTGGATAACTCTAAACTCCAAATGCTATCCTTGTTCTTAGCCGACTGCTCAAATAACAACTGAATCTATAAAAGATATCAAGACCATTTATCAAATTAAAATGTAGCACCGAGACAAGTTAGAAATTCATCATCATTTCTCAAAAAAAAAAATTAAAAGAAATTAGAAGAGCATATATATCTCAAACAACTAATTTGCAGTATACACTGGCCTTTCAACATACAGTCTTATTTGAATAGTGTGTGTGTGTGTGTGTGAGAGAGAGAGAGAGAGTGTGTGTGTGTGTGTGTGTGTGTGTGAGAGAGAGAGAGAGAGTGTGTGTGTGTGTGTGTGTGTGTGTGTGAGAGAGAGAGAGAGAGAGATCACCTCTTTCTCAAGAGCACCAATTCGAACTTCAGTGTTCAATAAGTCACTGTTTGAACCCTGCAACATCATCAAAGAAAAAATGCACAAGTTAGACCATAAATACATTTTCTTGCTACATATTTGACAAGATCCTGGATTTAAATATGAGTGTGAAACAAATGATAGAAAGTTAACAGAAAAATATGAATTTTTCTGAACATAAGTGCTGCTAAGGGCAACAAAACAGAGTCAATGATGAAGATTATAAATCAAATCAATTTAGAGATCTTATAAACTACTATTGCTATATTAGAATTTTATGAAAGAAAAATCATAAAAGCCTCATTATTGTTATTTTAGTAGATCTAGCAAACCTAGTAAAATTATTTTACTATTTAGGAGGCTAGGCTCTTGTAAGGATCCACAAAAGTGATCCTATTCTCTTCGTAGAATGTAATAACCTATTTCCTGAAGATTATGTCAATTAACATGGCAGGAGATTTTAATCCATGAATTTTCTTCAGCTCTATTGCTACCATAAGAACAACATAGCTTCAACTCATTTTGGGAAGATTGTTGACCACTTTTATCACATTAATCAATCTTTATATCGACAATATTCGTAAATGCATATGAGTAGTCAGATTTCCAAAGCATAACAAGCGAAAAAATCAAATAGTAATGAACATGTACAAAATGTTGGTACAACAAAAAGTGGAGAGCTTCAAAGGCCATCTGAATTGTACACACTGCAATAGGCTTATAAAGAGTTGAAGTACAATAATCTGTCAGATGCACACCTTCAATTCATATAAAGCATTCTCCATTATTCGGATCTTCTCTTCCATCTCCTTGACAACTTTATCCCTTTCTTCTAGGTCAAGGATTTTTGAATTGAAGGTTCTGGTACTCACTTCTAGAACTAATTCTGCAACATTTCAAAACTAACTAGTTAGTATAAATGAAAAAGGGATTATATATAGTTCTAGTTCATGACTTTTTCTTTGTGATGATATTCTCCAAAGATTTAATTAGTGACATTATTGTTATTTTGTGCTTAGACTTTTCTCTACTATGGCCATGATATTAATAGCAAGATACATGCTGATTCTTCACACCAAATTTGAGGAAAATGAAGGATCAATGAGTTATTCTAACAAGGCTACTCTTGCTATAGATTACAGAATATGCTAGATTGTTTTTCACACCTCATATTGCAAAAACCTCATCAAGTGCCATTAACCTTTCAGTAGTCATGTAAAATAAGCATGACAGGAATTGCTCAAGAAAAAGACTCTAGTTTGGCATTGGCACTTAACTTGAATTCTTTGGCACTTCAAGAGTGCAATTTTGTTGTTTGGATCCAGTCGCTCTCACCAAATATCATAAATTTCAACTTGATGATCGCATAGTATCAAATTCAACTTAGCCTCTAAACTTAGTCATTCTTCATACCCTTTGAAAATTGGTGAAACACAAGTATCTATTGACCTAGCTAATAACCCAACAAAGTTCATTTTTACAATGTAGGGGGTTTTGGAAATCAGGTAGGCTGCTGGCAATCCTCTATCGGCTGCAAGTGAAATTCTGATTCTTGGTTGGGATTTCTATATATCAGCATAAATCCCCGCATTCTTCAGAACGATAGACCGTGTTGTGTGAAAATATTAACTGGGACTTGGAGATGGGAGCTTTTTACAGAATTGAAGGAAAAATACAAAAAGTACACAGGAAAACCGCGAACAAAATTGGACTTCACAGTCAGAATAGAACCCCAACAAGGCATATCGGAAACCACACGAAACAAGGATACAGGCAGCAGGTAAATAAATAAAAGGTGGGAGAACAAATGAGAAATCTGGCCTGGAAAAGGTCAACCTAACTGAGATGCCTTGAGCCTCAAGTCCTCCAACTCGGAGAGAAGTGCGCCTCTTTCCGAGGGCGAGGTATCGGAGAGCGCGAATATGGCGCTGAGCCGGATGCTGACAAAGGCGAAGAGGACCACCGATCGGACCCCCAACGACCGAACTCGGTCGGATCCTCCTCGTAGAAGACGAGAGCTCAAGCCGAGGAGCCGTAGCGGGAGTAGGAGGGCGACGAGGAACAGAGAAGCGCCGTCCAACGTAGGCGAAGCCATCAACGCCGGCAGATCGAACAGGGTCTTCTCCTGGACAAGCTGTCGCGACTAAAGATTTATTTATTTTATTGTTTTTTTTAAACCAGCAGCGTGAAATGGCGACTGACGTGGCGGAGTGTTCAGTGAAGTATTGTCTGAGTTCTCAGAAATATATTAATTTCAAAACTTTTCAAACGGCAATTAGGGTTTAAAAAAATCGAATCGAGATAAATATGAAAATCTAGGTTTAAATTCAGCTCGACTTCGTTATATTTGAGTTTGAGTTTGATTCGAAATTTGAAAAAGTTTAAAAGTTTTAGTTGGGATTCAGTTCAAATCAGAGTTTGGGTTCGAATTTGACTCAAAAGATTCGAACATGTTCATGAACTATTCAAATTATTACTAAAAAATAAGTACTCAAAATGTTCAAAATTTATTTATTTAATATATAATTATATTATATTAATAAATATTAAGACTCGCGAGCAGCTCATAAATTATAAAACTAAATAATTTGGGCTGGAGTGTGGCTGAAAAAAATTCGAACACCTTCAAACTCAATTTGAATTTGATAAATGCGAAAATGAATCAAATATTTATCGAGCCGGCTCGAAAAACTCACGAACCAGCTCAATTCGTTTACATCCCTAAGTGCATCCAAAGGCATCCGAGATTTAAAAATGTCAAAAAAAAATATCTTTTTTCGATTTTATTAAATTTTTCTCCCTTATTTACACACAATATAATTATCAATGTGGTGTATATTTTTTAAAAATTAATATCATAATTTAATTACACCAATATTGTTGTGATTCTGATTTTTGAAAATTAGTAGCAGTGCTAGTTTCTAAAAATCAACATTACGGTGATGTTGATTTCTAAAAAAATCACCATTATAACAATATTGGTATGTTAAATAGTGATGTTAATTTTTTTTAAAATAGTAAAGAATGACATATTTGGACTCCGAAGCACTGTAAAAATCTATAGGAAATTAAATATGCTTGATCGGAGTTCTCTAGGTTCATCAGATTTTGATCAAAACCTATTGATGGACTTAAATGATTTAGATTTTTAAAAAGTTGATATCAATGAAAAATAATAGTGAGGTGGAGATATTTATGGTGTACATGTCGAGTTCTGACATCCCTATAATAAGTTATATATACATATCAATTGTCTTAAAGTCATAAACTTTGAAAACCTTCTGATCACGATTTTTAATGATTTCAAATTGATATTTCTTGACACATATAAACTCTAGGCATTTTAGAAACGTGTAGCACTTTGTAGCACTTGGAATGGATCCGATAAAAAAACTTTAGGTCAATCAATAAGTTTTGAACGAAATCCCTTGATGAACCTGAAATAGTTTTAAACAATGTATTTTGGGCTTGAAACTGAGTTTTTATCTGAATGAGTTTCGATTAAAAATAAATTGTGTCTCATTCTGATACTTTGAGTTAAAAGTTATGATCTCCAAAATTAGACAATTGGTATATATATATATATATATAACTTATCATAGGGATGTCAGAATCAGACATGAATATAATACACATACGCTACTCTCTTTCATCGCATGTCAATTTTTCAGAAATTTAAATTTCCTAAGTCCATCAATGAGTTTCGATCAAAACTCATTAATGGATCTAAAAGCTTTGATCAAACACATTCCAATATGTGCTCAAAGATATCAGCTTGAAGTCATTAACAGCAGTGATCAAAAGATTTTCAAAATTTATAACTTTAAAACAATTAACATATACATATAACTTATCATAAGGTTGTCAAAATTATGCGTAAACACCATAAATACCTTTACTATCTTATCATCTTCCATTGTAGGTCAACTTTTTAAAAATCTAAATTTTCTAGATCCATCAATGGTTTCAACTAAAATGACCTAGAGAACTTTGATTAGATCCATCTCAACTTTTATGGATTCTACAGTGCTCCAAAGTCCAAATGTACTCTTCTTTTTTATTTTTTTTGAAAATCAACAATATAGCTTAACACACCAACACTCCTGTAGTACTAATTTTTATAAACTAAAATTGTTATGGTGCTGATTTTTAGAAACTAATATTATCATTGTGTTGATTTTTCAAAGCCAACACCACTATGATATTGATTTTCGAAAATTAGAATTGGTGTAATTAAACTATAATACCGATTTTTAGTACCATAGTGGTTGTTACTTGTATGTAAAGGATAGAAAGATTTAATTTAATTTAAGAAGAAATAAATAAGAGAAAAATTTTTGAGGCAAAGGAAAGAGGAAAGATAACAAAAAGTCAACTTTGACGGATGGATAAAATGGAAAAGAAATTTAGGTATTTTCAAATCTCAGGGTGTCTTGTGGACAATCCCAGATTTAAAATAAATTTAAAGATTATTTTGTTATAATAGGTCAAAATTTATTGTTTTATCAAAGAAAGAATAATGAACTAGATAATCTTGATCGGTTAAGTTTTATAAAAAATTTTCATTGACTATTAAAATAAATCAGAAAATATTCGTAGTGAAAGATAAAGAAACTGAATATCTTATGATTGTGCATCTCATTTAAAAGAAAAAATTCTACAAATGTACTGTAGATGGGAGTCCAACTATGGATACTTGGATGATAACTTGATATCTTTCCATTGCATCATAACCCCACAGAAGTTATCTCTACAATGTATGTGATAACTTCTAGATATGAAAAGTTCAATAAGAGCTAAATAGCCAAGCATTGGGTACATGAAACTCCGTCCATATAGAATTCTAAGAAAAAAAATAAGAGTATGATATCGTTCATTTTAAGCGGTTTAGTATCATCGACCATACGCTAAAATACAAGTAGATAAATTATTGAGGTATTTTATTCTAGCACAATGACCCTTTGTATGGGGAGGTTAGATACCCAATGAGATATTTTATACCCATTGAAAATTGATTCTAATATTTGTTAGAGTAAATATCCATATAAATACCAATTGTATCAATCCATAGGGAAAAAAAATCAGATCATATTAGTTCTATTGTACATAACCTTATTGAATCTAAGAATTGAATGAGCATAAAGTGGTTGATGCAAATGCTTATGATTGAGAAATGTATATGAGATCACTTCTGGGTATGAAAAGTTAAATAAGAGTTGAACAGTCATGCAAAAAAAAAAAAAAAAAAGAAGAAGAAATAGCTTGGTGTACAAAGTTCCTATCAATGTGAGGTTCCGAAGAAGGATAAGATTATATTGAATCTATTGTATACAATACCTTTATACACAATTTTGTTGCTGGAGATATAGGGAAAAATGACTGAATTTGAAATACATAATCAAAATAAGTCTTATCTATTGAAAGACCTGAGTAGATAATTTTAAATTACCAAGTAAACTCTTAGCTCGTCTTAACTACTCTGAATTCTAGAGTTCGTTAGAGTGGAAACAGAGCGCTGCCGAGTCGGGATGAGTTCTCCTGAGTGTTATCAAGCGCCAAATACTTCGAGTGTTGAGTCAGGAGACTCATCACCTTACTACTGAGTAGATTGTTGTACACCGAGTAAGGAAGAAGTTGCTCGAGCAAGTCACCGAGTCGTGAATGGAAGATCCGAGTACTCAGTAAGTAATTTCAAGTTCGAGTGAGTTTCCGAGTGCTCAAAAACTGAGACATTGAGGCATGCGTTGAACACAAATTCCTTAAAACATATTCACTCGATCTTCGGCTATGCTTTGAGGTTGTCGTGGGTCGTCTATTTCCCAATATACAACGGCCAACCGTGATCCTCACCAAGCACAGGTGATCACGATAAACTGAGAGATACCCGAGTGTCATCTCAAATAGATTTTCCATGAATGTACAATAGGGAAATGGGATAACACATGTGGACATAAATCACTTTTCTTGCACTTCTTTGCTTAGGATCATAACCTCCTCTTTTATAGGAGCTTCGACTTTAGGCAATGTTAAATGCCCAATTAATCTCAATTTACTACCTTTACTCACCCAGATAAAAATGTTAGGAGGTTTCGAATACATCATTAACATCAGTTAATGCATCCATTATACACTTGAACAGATAGGTAGCAAATTTGAATTCGAATGATAAAACGTTGGTTCATTCGCTTAAGCAAATTTTACCTTGACTGGTTTGACATTTGACACGTGTAGATTGTGCTTATACATGAGTCAACTTGGTTCAGTGAAAATATAGACTTTGGATTTTTACCCCTGCATACCCACGTATGAGAGAGAATCTCTCCCCATGTATTTGCTCACATTATACATGCATGCATAATAATATAAACCAATTAGCCATAAAACT
This sequence comes from Zingiber officinale, assembly GCF_018446385.1. Classification (NCBI taxonomy): domain Eukaryota; kingdom Viridiplantae; phylum Streptophyta; class Magnoliopsida; order Zingiberales; family Zingiberaceae; genus Zingiber; species Zingiber officinale. The sequence continues at coordinate 74,279,548 of NC_056006.1, forward strand.
CTTAATGTGAGACTAAAATCTCATGGAGTCTCTTCCTTCCATCCACCTCTTTTCCATTTAAATTTCTAAAAATCCCCATATGAATGAAAATAGGGTATATGATAGCATTCAATAGTTGAGTTCAATATAGGACAGATAAGTTTTATACTTTGAACCTTCCCTTATAACAATCTATTTGCTTATTGACTGATAACATACATTATATCCTTGAATTCTTCTATCATCTATGTAAGTATTGACATATCTCACCTAGGACTCTCCCTGATACAACTCAATTCTCAAAAGTGAGTTCGTTCTTGACCATGAACATGCCTGATTCTATGAGAATTTCTAAGAATTATGCTTCTAAATCTTTTCAAAGCGTCTCCACTTCTTTTTCATATAGGTGATCTCTTAAGAGCATTTGTAAGATATGATAAATAAATAATAGTTAAATAATAACTGTTAATTAAGAAATTACCTTATATAATTTTTTATGAATTTTTTAGAATTTAAACAAAATTCCTATAATATGTTTGAGGGGATAAATCTATTACACTTGGAAGAAACTGTTGGTGCGGTTAGCATTAACGGTCTAACTCAGGTTTTGATGAATGACAAATTAGGTTAAGTTAGGTTTGTTGTTGTCTAACACTCTGATCGAGTGTGCAGGCGAAGTTCAGACAGGTCGACGGGTAGACCGGATGTCTGGCACGAAGCCCAGCTAGGTCTACGGACCGACCGGATAGCTGGCACGAAGTCCAAATGGGTCGAAGGGCTAACCGGACATTTGGCACGAAGTCCAGCTAGGTCGACGGGCTGACCGGATAGTTGACACGAAGTCCAGACGGGTCAAAGGGTTGACCGGACGTCTAGCAGGTAAGTAAAGGTAAGTCACTGGAGGGGAGTGACTGTGAGGACGCGTTCCCGGGAAGGGAACTTAGGTGTCGATCCAACTTAGATTCATTTCGGAAATCTAAGTTGAGATCGTGACTAGATTCCGATCTCAGAAAGACGGAATCTAAGTCATACTCTTTATGTTAAAATTATAAACTGTGCTAATACTTTGTTTTGCAGGATATACATTGCATCGGACTAACCTTGTCTTGCAGGAGAAGGAGTCTCTGGAGAAAGGTGGTCCGGGTGCCCGGAGGGGATCCGGGCGCCCGGAGGTCCGGCCGCTCGGAATAGGTCCGGGCGCCCGGAGGCAAGTTTTATCCCCTAACGCGTCGTCGACACGTGGAGCTCGTTGGTTGGGCTTGCTACGTCATGGTCGAGGCGCCCTGAAGGTTCCAGGCGCCCCGAGCATCATATAAAAGAAGGGTCAGGGGTGGAGCTTCAGACAGAACTCAGAATTGACAATCTGCTTCCTCGTGCTTCTGCGACGCTGTGATCTCCGACAAGCTTTCTTTTTCTGTTCTAATTCTTTTTATTATCGGTAATTTTCCTTATTAGCAATCTTGTACTGAATTTGTAATCTATATTCGAATTGCTAATGGATTGCCCAACAAAAGTACTCAATGAGTACGGGCCTTGGAGTAGGAGTCGACACAAGCTCCGAACCAAGTAAAAAGGTTCTATGTTAGCGTTGCATTTACTTTTCCGCTGTGCTCACTCTTTTTGACGAAATTTTTGTTATCGATATTCACCCCCCCCTCTATCGACTCTTCACGATCCAACAAGTGATATCAAATCAGGTACTGCTCTGATTTGGTGCAACCACCAATCAGGCAAAGGGGATGTTTTTTTTAAAGAAAAATTAGATATCGTTTATTTTTAAAATAAAACCTTACGCCTTTCATTTTTTCTCTCCAAAATTATTTTTGAAAAATACATCATCATCTCTTCACCATTGCTTAGTATTGACAAAATATTGCATTTTCAAAATTTTGAAATAATATATATTTTTAAATTTTATTATTATTTTAAAATAGTGAAATACTATATTTTTTCCTCCAACACTGCTAATCCAAGACCAAGTCTTGGGGCTTTTTCTCTGTTTCCTTGTGTGCAAGACCAATGCCTCTTCAAGAAGGACGGAACCCCCACGAACCACCGCCATACGATCAAGATTTCAACTACTGAAAGCGATTAATGGAATGCTTCTTATGAATCCTAGATTTCGATAATTTGCTAATATTGAGAAAACCTTCTCAGGACTCGGAACTGAACAAAAATATAAGTAAAATTATTTATGGTGTTTTATCTAACAATGTTTTATGCAGACTAGAAAAGTACAAGAATGCATATGAGCTTTGAACCCAGTTGATCAAACTTCACGAGGAGCCGTTGGAGTTAGAGGATCAAGAAAAAATCGAATTCGGACTCGAGTCAGATCCAATGGAAAAGCCTACTAAATTAGGGGTTGCACTCAAGGTTAGTAATGTTTACCAAAATGCCTCTGCTAATAGTAGTTTAAATAATCAGCATGATGATTCAGATAAGTATGAAATTATTCCAAGTATGATGCATGATAATCTAGATCTAAATGATTTAAATTCAAAATCACAAAATAATCTAGATTCTGATCAAGTAAATCAAGACTCTGATCAATTTGGCATCAACTTTGACTTGGTCAAACAGAACAATGACCAAATCAATTCAAATAATTTAATTAATTCAGAAAATTTAAAATTAAGTGAGCATCTAGACATAAATAAGTCAAACATTAAAATAAATTCGAATTTAGAAGTTACAAATGAGAAAATGGATAAAATCAATAATTACCTTAATAAAGTATTTAATAATCAAGATAAAATCAGTCTAGAAAATGCTATCCAAAACCAAGATAATATAATTAACAAAAAAATTAAATTTTAAAGATAAAACTAATCTAATAAATTCAATTAATCATTTCAATTTAAAAGGCAAAGAAAATATAAGGATAAAATCAAACACTTTAACAAACTTAAAATTGAATGTTAAAGATAACATATAGATAATCTAGAAAATTAAAATTAATAATTAATAAAAGGATAAAAGATAAAACTTTAAAGAAATATAATTCAAACAATTTGATTAATTTTATTTTAATCTTAAAGATAACATATTAAATAAAGATAATCTAGAAAATTTAAAATTAACAATTAATAAAAGGCTAAAAGATAAAACTTTAAAGAAATATAATTCAAACAATTTAATTAATTCAAATGTAAAAATTAATAAAACTTTAAACTTTAAAAATAAGCTATTAAAGAAAGATAGTTCAATTAACCTAATAAAATTGAAATTAAAAGAAAATTTAAATATTAAATATACTCTTTTAAAGAAAGATAATTTAACCAATTTAATTAATTCAAAATTAAAAACTAAAATTTAAATTACAAATTAAACATTAAAACTTAATTAAAACCAACTCTAATTATACAAAAATCTTAAAATAAAAAGTCAATAATTCAGGAGAGGCTCCAGAATAGCTGGCACCTCCAAAACTAACCTATCCGACATGGTAACCCAAACCAACCTACCCGGCAAGGTAACAAGGACTAATTAGAAAAGGACCAAGTTTAACTTGACTCATGGTACTGATGAAGTTTTGGATGATAGTACATTAGGGAAGCTTAGTCTATGCATGTCTTGGAAGATATGGCTTCGACCTGGAGCATTTGACTAAGTGGAACTGACCGAAACTACCCTTTATGGATCCTAACTAGTTAGACCAAGGTTTTGTACTAAATTCAGTGGATAGGACTATTTGGAAAACCTCGAAGGTATGGTTACTTTAATGATGTCCAAGTAACTCACCATAGCCCAGAAGTTTATCCAAAGAATATTTATTGGTTGAGCCCAAAGCTGAACCTGAATATAACATAAAGTTAAACAAACCCTAAATGGAATCTAATTCATCTCACAAAACTATAGGATTCCCTGATTGATAATTTAGATCAGGTGAGATGACTAAGAATTTAAAATTAAATTAAAATTAAAATTAGAGTAAATTAAATTAAAATTAAAATTAAATTAAACTAATTAAAATTAAAATTAAAATTAAGTTAACTAAAAAATATTTTAAAAATCCTTTTAACTCAAAAAGAATTCTTTTAAAAAATCATTTTAAAAATTCTTTTAAAAATTACTAAAAAACTTTTAAAAATCATTTTAAAAATTCTTTAAAAAATTATATTAAAAAATTTAAAAATCATTTTAAAAATTATTTTAAAACTTATAAAACTCATTTTAAAAAATTCTTTTAAAAACTCTTTTAAAAATCAATTTAAAAAATTATTTAAAACTTATTTTAAAAATCATTTTAAAATTTTTTTAAAAACTTTTTAAAAATTCTTTTAAAAATTATTTTAAAAACTTTAAAAATCATTTAAAAATTTCTTTTAAAAAATTATTTTTCAAAAATTTAAAACTCATCTTAAAAATTATTTTAAAATTATTTTAAAAAAAACTTTTAAATCATTTTAAAAATTCTTTTAAAAATTATTTTAACTTAAAAATCATTTAAAAAATTCTTTTCAAAATTATTAAAAAAACTTTTAAAAATAATTTTAAAAATTCTTTTAAAAATTATTTTAACTTAAAAATCATTTTAAAAATTCTTTTAAAAACTTTAAAAATTCTTTTAAAAACTTTAAAAATTCTTTTAAAAATTATTTAAAAAAAAACTTTTAAAAATCATCTTAAAAATTCTTTTAGTTTTTTTAAAAACCTTTTGAATCATTTTAAAAATTCTTTTAAGTTAAAAATCATTTTAAAAATTCTTTTAAAAACATTTAAAAATCATTTTAAAAATTATTTTTTAAAAAAAAACTTTTAAATCATTTTAAAAATTCTTTTAAAAATTATTTTAACTTAAAAATTCTTTTAAAACTTCTTTTAAAAATTCTTTTGAAAATTCTTTTAAAAACTTTAAAAATCATTTTAAAAATTCTTTTACCTTAAAAATCATTTTAAAAACTTTAGAAATCATTTTAAAAATTATTTTAACTTAAAAATCATTTTAAAAATTCTTTTAAAAATCATTTTAAACTCTTTTAAAAATCATTTTAAAAACTCTCTTAAAAATTATTTTTTAAAAAAAAATTTAAATCATTTTGAAAAATTCTTTTAAATATTATTTTTCACTTTAAAAATCATTTCAAAAATCCTTTTAAAAATCATTTAAAAAAAATATTTTAAAAGTCATTGTAAAAATCCTTTTTAAAACTATTTTAAAAATTATTTTAAACTCTTTTAAAAATCATTTTAAAAACTCTCTTAAAAATTATTAAAAAAAGATTAAATCATTTTAAAAAATTCTTTTAAATATTATTTTTCACTTTAATATTTTTTTTAACTTAAAAATAATAATAAATTATTTTTATAGATTATTTTAACTTTAAAAATTATTATTTAGACTTTAAACTTATTTTCAACCTTAAACATTATTTTAACCTTAAAATTATTTTAAAATTTAATTTAACTTAACTGAAAATTAAAACTTAATATTGAAATTACAATTAAAATTTAAAAGTTTAACTTAAACTTAAAATTAAACTTATACTTAAATTAACCACTAATATTAATTTAAATCTAAAATCAAAACTGAATTAGACGTATGTTAATTGCCATTAAAACACTGTTTTAGAAATCATGTTAGAAATCCCTTAAAATAATTATAATAATAATAATTTCTTTTAAATTCATTTAAAACTTAGATACCTAACCTAAAAACTTAAATTCCATTAACTTAAACTTTAAACTAAATTATGTAATTAATAGGTAGAACTTAATTATTCAAGTCTAACTTTATTTGAAAACTAAAATTGACTTGAATTAAACCTTACTTAATTGTGTTTAATAACTTTAAATTCATGCTAACTTCAAACTAAATTAATCCTACTTAAAAGAAAGTAAATAAAAAAATTAATTATAACTAACACTTTCATTGTTAGTAACCTTATTGAATTAATAAAATCTTATCTTATTTAACCTTAAACTGAAGTTAAGCACCTGAATCTAAAATTAATTATTGATTAATCAAACTCAAATAAACAATTATACCAATGATACAAAGATAATTATGTAAATAATATAAGTATTACTAAAACCCCTAGAACACTTAGGTAGAAAAATGGTTAGGGCTTTGAAATTTAACACACTCAAACCTTAGCATTATATTAAAGGGGAGTAATAAAACAAAGAGGATTAATAAATTAAGGGAGAGTAGTAAATTAAAGGAGTATCAAAGTCAGGGAAGAAAGTAATTTTTTTTCTTAAAAACATTTGAAACTAACTTTTACAAAACTTAGGTCGTTTTTTTTAATCTTAAAAGTTTTTTTGGGTTTAAAAATTAAACTTGAAAATTGGATCTACCTTAGTTAAATTTTTTAAAATTAAATTTTACTTTTGACTAAGTTTTTGGAAATTTGAAATTTAAAGATTATTTTTGACTTAGTGTTTGAAAATTGAAAACAGAGTTCACTTAATATTGAAAATTTGATTTAAAAGCTAAACCTTTACAAAGTTAGTTTTTTTAAAACAAAAAAAATTCTTTTTAAAATTGGATTTTTCAAAACCTGATTTTACTTAGTTGGATTTTGAAAACTTTTTACAAACTAAGTTTCCCTTCAAAATAGTTTTCCTTAAAACTTGAATCTTTTCAACCTACAAAATTATTTTAAAAATTTTACTCTTGTAAAAATACCTGTATAAAACTTATGTTTTAAAGGTTTTGAAAATTTGGTTAACTTTAATAAATATATTATCTTTCTAACTTAACTAGTTTTTCAAATCTAGGTAAAGCTTGTTTAAAAATTACTCCTTCAAAGCTATTTTCCTTTTGAAAAGGTTAAGCAATACTTCTTAGAGAAAATTATTTAATTTAACTCCCCTGAGTCGATCTGATTAATATTTACATTCCTTTTTGCAAAGATTTTGTATTTTAGATCAATGTCCATTTTTGATGAATGTCAAAGGGGGAGGGTTAGGTAGTTAAGTTAGCTAAAACAAATTGAAAATAAAATCTAACTTTAAAACCCCTATAAATGCTTGTTTTTACTTGCATATTTTGTCACTAACTTAACCAGGTTGTCATTCCATCAAAAAGGAGGGATTGTTGGTGCGGTTAGCACTAACGGTCCAACTCAGGTTTTGATAAATGACAATTATGTTAAGTTAGGTTTGTCGTTGTCTAACACTCTGATCGAGTGTGCAGGCGAAGTCCAGACAGGTCGACGGGCTGACCGGATGTCTGACACGAAGCCCAACTAGGTTGACGGGCCGACCGGATAGCTGGCACGAAGTCCAAATGGGTCGAAGGGCTGACCGGACATTTGGCACAAAGTCCAGCTAGGTCGACGGGCTGACCGGATAGCTGGCACGAAGTCCAGACGGGTCGAAGGGTTAACCGGATGTCTGGCAGGTAAGTAAAGGTAAGTCACTGGAGAGGAGTGACTGTGAGGACGCGTTCCCGGGAAGGGAACTTAGGCGTCGATCCAACTTAGATCCATTTCAAAAATCTAAGTTGAGATCGTGACTAGATTCCGCTCTCGAAAAGACGAAATCTAAGTCATACTATTTATGTTAAAATTATAAACTATGCTAATACTTTATTTTGCAGGATATACATTACCTCAAACTAACCTTGTCTTGCAAGAGAAGAAGTCTCTGGAGAAAGGTGGTTCGGGCGCTCGGAGGTCCGGGCGCCAGGAACAGGTCCGGGTGCCCAGAGGCAAGTTTTATGCCCTGACACGACGTTAACACGTGGAGCTCGCTGGTTGGGCTTGCTACGTCATGGTCGAGGCGCACTGAAGGTTCCAGGCGCCCCGAGCATCATATAAAAGAAGGGTCAGGGGTGGAGCTTCAGACAGAACTCAGAATTGACAATCTGCTTCCTCGTGCTCCTGCGATGCTGTGATCTCCGACAAGCTTTCCTTTTCTGTTCTAATTCTTTTTATTGTTGGTAATTTTCCTTATTAGCAATCTTGTACTGAATTTGTAATCTATATTCGAATTGCTAGTGGATTGCCCAATGAAAGTACTCAACGAGTACGAGCCTTGAAGTAGGAGTCGACACAGGCTCTAAACCAAGTAAAAAGGTTCTGTGTTAGCGTTGCATTTACTTGTCCGCTGTGCTCACTCTTTTCGACGAAATTTTTGTTATCGATATTCCCCCCCCCCCCCCCCCCCCCCTTCCCCCTTCCCCCTTCTATCGATTCTTCACGATCCAGCAGAAACATGTTTGGAATATCACTTAAATGAGAGTTAATTGATTTAATTAACATAAGGTTATAATCAATTAACCTAAATATAAAAAAATAAACATTAAGTTTTATTTCCTATTTCTGCCGATCCCATGCCCTAGCTCCCGATGTCGATTCCCTTTCTTTCCCCTCTTTATCGCCGTCCTTTCTCTTGATCGTCGTGAGCAAGATGTCGACGATCTCCCCTACTACCACCCCTCTCTAATCTTCTCTAGTTGTTGACCCCTCTTCAGTCACGAGCAAGAAGCCGCGACTACTCTAATCGCTAATGCTGCTGTGACACACACACACTGCCCTCCCTTTATTTGAAGCCAGATTGGCGACGCAGTCGACTGTGTTAGAGGCCGTCGATTTCCCTGTGTTCCCAGACCCTCTCCATCATCTCCCCTCATGTTTGCGAAGCACGCTGCCATGCCACTATTCGAGTGATGCTGCCATCATCATTGTACCACCCCTATCGCCACAGCCTCTCCTCTACTCTAATTACAGCAGCCACTATGGCTAGACATGGGTGACCATACATGACCACCATGACTAGACATTGTCAGACATGACTAGCTTGCTCGTAGCCACTATTGTCGCCTTTTCCCTCTGCAGTCACTTCGATCGGCAGTCTAGCCACCATTGCCTGTTGTTGCTCCATTTGATGAGCCATTATTGTCGGCCCTCCGTCACCTGTCTTGTTGTTGTATCGCCTGAGAAGAAGTCGTGATCCGGTACTAGGGAAGTGAACATCTGCCGAGAAGAGGTCGAAGGGTAACAAATTTCCTGACCTAAGTTTTGTTGACCTATGTTAGATCCGATTAGAAGTTGGAATTCAAATGTGAAATGTTGAATTGGGTATATATTAGAATAATAAGATTATTGTTTAGTGAAGTAGGGGGAAGGTAATTGTGAGATATTAGTGTTCCTAATTAGGTTTAGGGTTTGTTTAGCATTATCCGATCTACGTTAGATCTAGGTGTTGATATGTATTCTGTGTTACTGGACTCTGACACAAGACAAGCATTCTGACATAGAGACAGTTCATGACAATCTATAGTTAAAGGCAGGTATTTTCTTCCCTTGCTTTCATTAGTTATTGACCTGGTGCATGATTGTTACATTGGATGGTAAATTGCATTTATCTTAACTCTATTCCATTGCTTCCTTAGTTGATACTTGTTTTGCTTGATCTTTGAGTTGATCGATTATATTCATGCAGTCTCATCTTTGCTATTTATCTCAAGTAGTGTACACATATATGTAGTGTGTACAATAGGATGATGCTTATGTTTTGTTATGTATCTATCATGTAATGTTCACACGTGTGTGTTATGTATAATAGGATGATACTTATGTTTTGTTATGTATATATCATATAATATACACACGTGTGTGGTGTGTACAATATAATAATGCATATGTTTTACTATGTATATATCATGTAGTGTACGCACGTATGTGGTGTATACAATATGATGCTTGTCATTATAGCTATACATATCTTGCTAGTAGTATACACATATGTGGCGTATGCTGATGATAGTTATCATGTTAGATATGAATGAGTACTATTGCATAGAGTTCATATACTCTTGTTGATGTTGTTGGTTACTATATAAGTAACATCACTGATGCACATAGATTATATACACTTTTATACATGCTCTGACTCACGTTCACTTATTTTCTTTGAATATGTTCTATGTTATTACACTCTTCTTTATCATATTTTTAGCATAATTACTCTCTTTATCAGAGATTTGCTTGTTCTTGGCTTTTCTTGATAGGATGCATTTTTTCAGAGTGAAAATGGAGTTAAGGCGTGCTTCAAAATGATCCTAGATGAAGAGTTGAGTCTGACTGTACCCCCTGGCACGACCGTGTCCCCTCACCTGAGAGCACGCAGACCATGGCCATGCCCCCTCACCAGAAGCTATTCTAAGGCAGGTTGTGTGATTTCACATGACCGTGTCCCTTGTCTAGAGCCCAGTCAAGATCAGGCCAGGTGAAAATGCATGTTTATGTTCTTCCTCCAAAGTTAATTCAGCAGTGACACAACCTATTCCTAGGGCCAATAAAAGGGGTGTTCTTCCCCCTTTCAAAGGAGAGGAAGGTTCTCCCTTTGGGAGACTGATTTTGACTTAGATTTTATCATCCTTCATGCTTCGATTGACGATCTGAAGCCATTTCCGCCCTCTCCTTTATCTCCAGAAGCATAGGATTGGATCCGAAGACCCCTCGTCACCTTGGTTAAGCTTTTCGCTCTCTTCTTCTTAGATTGAGAGTTTTAAGCTTACAATTTCTATGTCTTCGAATTCATCTCTTATTGTTATAGAGTAGATTCATTTGTTCTATGATTAAGGGAGTAGTTGTGATATGTAATTGATGTATACTCTTTGAATTCACTAATTTTTTATCTGTATGTCATGTTTATGCCTTGTATCTATTTGATTAAATGTGTGTAAAGTATTTATGCTTCAATCTCATGTTTAATTGAATAATTATATTGATTTTTTAATTCCATAAAGGGGATGCTCTAGATCATATGACTGGGAGCCCCTAGTGACAAGGGTATCCCTTTAATTGGACATCTAAAGTATTATTTTGAAAGGGAAGACAATTCTTCAGAAGGAAGCACTGAATTAGGCTTAATGAGTTACTTCTAATCTTATGTTATTAAGTGTCATGCGTAATCTAGTGAACGTATGACCGAGGAGCCCTAGTAACAAGGGTATACTTTTAACTGAACTTCCTAGGTTACCCCTTCTAGTTAGTGACATCGAATATCATTAGAGATAGCATTCTGACATGACCGTCGTGGAGTAGTGTTGGTATTGAGTTAGACTTCCTACATGTGGCAAAAAGTAATTTGCTCGCCTCTAGTGCCCCTGCCAACTTGTCCTAGGCTAACACAGAGAAAATAAATCATGGGTGGCTACTAGCCATTAGTGCAAGTGGCCAAGGCATAGGAGAGGGTATGCTTGGACGTGCCGAATTTCGACCCCAAGACCTCATGTGGCAACACCCTATGCCTCAACCATCGTACCACTTTGAGAGGACTTGAGTTAGACTTCGACATTCGCATAAGGATAGACGATGGTGATGGATGATTGATAGTACATTAATTAGCATCACAATGAAACCAAACTCCAAGAACACTCCCCTTGACTAAATTTCCTTAACCAACTCTCTTTCCCAACTCTCTCTTCACTTTCTTCTCTATTTTTTTCGTGTGTAAATTCACAACACTCAATCGTTAAGCTAATTCACCTTGATAAGTCTTCATGGCTTCGATATCTTTTATTACTGATAACGTAACCGTGCACTTGCGATAGCGTAACAAGTTTTTGACGCCGTTGCCGAGGATTGTGCATTTAACATTAGTTGATGAACACTTGAGTTAGTCTAAATATTATTTTCTTTTCCTTTTTATGAATATTTCTGCATTTTATTTTTGTATATATCTTGCACTTTCTTATTTTAATTTCTCAATTTCTTTTCTGCGCTTAGTTATTACATTTATTTGGATTTCTGCATTCTGTTTTTCCTGTAATTTAATTTATGCACTTTGAAATTATGCATTTGATTTGATTAAGTCTTACTCTTATATGCATAGATCTAACCCTACAAGAGATTTATTACCTCTTGATCTTGAGATCAGATAGGACTTTCTGAAGAAGAAGAAATCTACAAAAGTAGCAAGAAGGGTAAGCAAGAATAGAAATAGCAAACAAACTTCTCAAAGATTATGCAACACCTTATACTCGAGGGCTCTGGTCTAGCACACAAGATCATCTATTGAAGTCAATAATTTTGAAATAAAGTCTACAGTAATAACTATGGTGCAACAACATCAGTTTGGAGGAGTACCACATGAGGATTCTAATCAGCACCTAGAGGTTTTATATGAAATATGTGGAAACATGAAGATAAATGGAGTACCAGCTAAAGTAGTTAGATTACTCTTATTTGGCCTTTCTTTAAGGGATAGAGCAAAATCGTGGCTCTCTTCATTACCTGCAAATAACATTACATCTTAGGAATAGTGTGAGTAAATTATTTGTTGATAAGTTCTACCCACTTAGTAAGACAACACATATGGAGAATTTAATTGTCAGCTTCAAACAGACTGACACTGAATCTCTCTATGAATCATAAAATAAATTTAAAAATATGCTCAGATTATGCTCATACCATGGCTTAGGAAAATGTTAGTGATCCACACATTTTATAACGAAATTAATTATCACACTAAGGTATCTCTTGATTCTAAGGCTAGGGGAGCACTTATGAATAAAAGTTTTGATAAAGCATAAGAAATAATAGAGTGTGGCTCTCAATCATCATCAGTGGGAATCAGAAAGAAGTGGAGTTCTTTTCCTAAAAATCCAATTAAAGTGCTTGACAAATATGGTGTTGATACAAATGGATGCCCTAACAAAGGAGTTTGAATCTATGGGGACCAATACTGTGAACGCAATTGTAGGAGTGTGTGAATCAAGTGGAAGCACAGAACATGCTCAAGAAGCTTGCCCACTTGGAGCTATTTCTGCTTAATCAGCTTTAATTGAATAATGTGACGCTATAGGAACTTCAACACAAGACAGAATAACTTGTACTCCAATATATACAATCTAGGTTGGAAGAATCACCTGAACTTCTTCTACAAAAACAATCAAGATCAGGGGCAACCAATTGGTCAAAGACAAAAGTTATCAACTGGGGCAGCAATAAAGCTATCCACCACCACCACCACAACAACAAAGCTACAACCATCCCAAATGGATAAATTGCCTAAGGAGATTCTAACTACACAGTTGGAGATGAAAAATGACCTCAAATAACTTAATCAAAGGATGGAAAATTTTGAAAATCACATGAAAATGTTTAATAGCCAGGTGGTACAAATAGCTTCATCATCCTTAAGAGCACCAAGGGTTTTTCTAAGAAATCCATATGTAAATCCTGTTGAGCATTATGATAGGATTGAGTTTCGAAGCGAACGAATCTTAGGAGATCCCCAAATGATTACTTCCAACAAAGGAATTGACACACAATGAGAGCCTTCTCCTTCCTCATCTCACTTAGGAAACACTTAAGAAGAGGATGAGAGTACCGTTCAGGGTGAAGAGCTTCCTCCACCAATAATCGAAAGTCAAGCAATTCTTTTTTCCCAAAGATTTGCCAACATCAAGAAGGACGAATAATTTGGTAAATTTCTCAAGAAAATCAAAGCACTCTACATCAAAATTCCTTTAATAGATGCATTGCATCAAATGCCAAAATTTACCAAATTTTTAAAAGAGATCATATCCAACAAAAGAAAGAAGGAAGGCTATGAGACCGTGACATTGACCGAGGAGTGCAGTGCTGTAACACCCATAGGATCTCTAATAATTCATATAGATTTATGCATGATTAAAATGGCCTTATGTGGATTTTCAAAAAAAAAATAAAGAAAAATAGAATCAAAAAGAGGCATAACCAAGGTTTGAACCTTGGACCTCTTGTTAGATGCATGAATGTCATAACCAGTAGCCCCAGCAGGGGTGTGCTGTTAAGAAGGAAAGGGACAAGATAGTTAAAGGTAAGGAAAGTGAAGGCTCTCTTCACTAAGAAGGAGAAGTTCAAGTTTTCTTCTTCTTCTTCCAATGAAAAGAGGGTTTTGCTTTCTCCCTTCATTTAGGATGAGTAAAAGAAAAGGGAAGGAAAAGTTCATTTTTCCTTCTTCCTTTCATTTGGAATAAAAGGAGAAAGGGAATGGAAAAATTCATTTTCTCTTCTTCCCTCTTCTTCCTCCTCCTTCCTCTCTCCACCGAACCCTAAGCTCCCTCCTTCCTTTGTGCCGAATTCAAGCCAAGAGTCCTCTCTAAAGGAAAATTTCACAAGGCAAGGTCATTTTCTTAGAGAATCAAGTGAGAGGATGTAAGTATTCCCCTCACCTATAGTACAAGTAGCTTCCATGTTATATATATATTTTTAAACCTAGGATCTTACCTTGTAGATTTTGGCCAAGATGAGGAAATAAGGTTAAGAGGCCATCTATGATTTCTAGAAGTTTTCATGTTTTATGTGGCTTAAAAATCTAGATCATGCTCTCTTGAAGTTTCGGCCATGAAAGAATAAAAGGATTAAGGGAAAGTTAGAAACCTAACTATGCTTGCTTATGATCCCTTATGATGTGTAACCCATTATATGTTGTTAGTTTAAAAGTTTTTCATGCTATTTATTGCTTAGAAATTTAGATTCATGCTTGTAAACTTTCGGCCATGAAAGAATAAAAGGATTAAGGGAAAGTTAGAAACCTAACTATGCTTGCTTATGATTCCTTATGATGTGTAACCTATTATATGTTGTTAGTTTAAAGTTTTTCATGCTATCTATTGCTTAGAAACTTAGATTTATGCTTGTAAGGTTTCGGCCAAGAAGAGATAAAGGGGTTAGAGGAAGTTTAGAAACTTAACTATGCTTGCTTATGATTTCTTATGATGTGTAAATCACTATATGATGTTAGTATGAAGTTTTCATGTTTTATGTGGCTTAAAAATCTAGATCATGCTCCCTTAAAGTTTCGTCCATGAAAGAATAAGAGGATTAAGGGAAATTTAGAAACCTAACTATGTTTACTTATGTTTCCTTATAATGTGTAACCCATTATATGTTGCTAGTTTAAAGTTTCATGCCTTATATTGCTTAGAAACTAGCACCAAACTCTTAGGGTTTCGGCCTAGAAGAGATAAAGGGATTAGGAAAAAATTTAAGACCTAAACTATGCTAGCTTGTGATTTCTCATGATGTGTAATCCATTATATAATGTTAGTTAAGGTCTTCATGCTTAAATGTTGCTTGAAAAACCTAAAAGAAACCATGATTGTATGTTTCGGCCAAGGTTTGAGAATTAGGGTTAGGAGCTCATTTATACTTACTAAGAGTCTCACTTGTTAGGTTGTGATCTAAGTTTAAAGTTCATGCTTAGATGTTGTTGAAAAAAACCTAGAACCATGACTTGTATGTTTCGGCCAAACTAAGAAAGATAGGGTTTATGTTATGTGCACTTCATGCCATCATGTTATGATTCCTATGATATGCTATATGCACTTATGCCATCATGTTATGAGTCCTTATGATATGCTTTATATATGTGCACTTATGCCATCATGTTATGATTCCTTATGATATGCTTTATGTTATGTGCACTTATGCCATCATGTTATGATTCCTTATGATATGCTTTATGTTATGTGCACCTCATGCTATCATGATATGTTTATGAAAGGTTTATGTAAGATGAAAAGCCTAAGAGATGCTTCCCTTAAGTTGGGATCAAGAGCACTCTTCATGATATGACAAAGAGATTCTTCCCTTAAGTTGGGATTAAGAGCTCTCTTCATGATATGACAAGAATATGATATGCCATGATATGATAAGAAACATGATATGCTATGATATGCTATGATATGATAAGAAACATGATATGCTATTTTACTTTTGTATGGCTTGTACCAAGGGTGGGCTCCATAAGCGCCCCTAGGTCGATGGGTCTATGAAACGGACCTAGTAAAAGGGATGGGCTCCTAAGTTGCCCCTAGGTCGATGGTCTATGAAATGGGCCTAGTTCCTAGTAGGTTCAAGATTAGCTACCTTGGATTTATTTAGGATGCGCATATTTATGTATGTATGTGGTACAAGCCGGGCCCTCATGTTGAGATTATGTTTAAGTATGTATATGATATATGTTTTCAAAAGGACATCTTGCATATATTCATTTCATGATACATATTTTCAAAAGAACATCTTGCATCTACAAGTTCATGTTATATGGTTTCCTTTATGCTTATTTAAGATGCTCTTGAAAATATGTCTATGATATTTATATGATCATGTTACTACTTTATGTTTATGCTCTCACATGCTATGTTATGATTTTATGTTTATGCTCTCACATGCTATGTTACGACTTTATGTTTATGTTCTCACATGCTATGTTATGATTTATGTTTATGCTCTTACATGCTATGATATGACTCTATGTTTATGCTCTCACATGCTAGGTTATGACTTGCCAAGTGAACATGTTAATACTTTATGTTATGTATGATTTATGATTTTTGTGAGTAGGAAAGGAACTTACTAAGCCTATGTGCTTATAGTTTATGTTTCCCTGTACTACAGAAAAAGGAAAAGAGTGGCTAAACTAAGAGGAGTAGCAGGAAGGGCAAGAATATGTGTGGAAGTGGCATGGTGGAATAGATCCCTTTGTGTTTCAGAACTTATATATATATGTCTTGACCTTTTATGTGAACTATGTTTAGCTAGATGCTTTGATAACTACTTGAACCAGCATGGTTAGCTTATGCACTTATGTTCTTTTGTTTCATGTTGATATGCTTATGATATCATGAATCGTGTTTTAAGTAGTTGATGATAAATCAAGTTATATGCATGAATGCTAGTACATTCACATGTTATGATTGAAAAGATTAGCATGTTAAGCATGTTTCTATGTTATATGATTATATGGTTCACATGTCATGTTTAGTCCATATGCATATGATCAAATTAAATTTTAGACAACCCACTTCCGCTGCCATGATTTCATATGCATATACATGTATGTATGTTTTAAGTAAGTAACCCCGTCCCTTCTTTAGTGGTAGTAGAGGGGCAGGCGTTACAAGAGCTCTACTGCTAGACACCTTATCTCCTAAGCTCCAAGACCTAGAAAGTTTTTCTATCCCTTTCAAGATAGGAACTACAATCATTGGTAAGGCTTTCTACGATTTGAGGGTTAGTATTAGTCTCATTCCTTTTTCAATTTTTAATAAGTTTGGCTCAAAAACTTTAAGTTGATCACTATGACATTGCAACTCGCTGACTATTCATGTAGATACCCAATGGGTATCATTAAAAAAGTGCTAGTGGAAGTAGGGGGCTACATCATTCCTATTGACTTTTGTCATATTAGACATGGAGGAGGATTCCAAGATTCTAATAATCCTTGGAAGACCCTTCCTCACCACTGCAAGAGCTTTAATGGATGTAAAGAATTATAAATTATCTTTGATGATAGGTGAAGAAAAGTTAAAATTTGATTTGTCAAAATCCTCTAAATATGTTTCTACTCGTAGAAACTATTGTAATAGGCTAAGTGAGTTTCAACAAGATGTGAGGATGTTTCATCCTCATGGGAGGCCGCGGGATGTTGTACCTAGTCTGATGAATAATTAAAGGAGGTCCCCAACAAAAAAATAA
Source organism: Zingiber officinale (assembly GCF_018446385.1). NCBI lineage: Eukaryota > Viridiplantae > Streptophyta > Magnoliopsida > Zingiberales > Zingiberaceae > Zingiber > Zingiber officinale. Next base: position 74,296,956 of record NC_056006.1, read on the forward strand.
AAAAATATATCTATCCAACGAGAGCCCAAATGAAGGAACACCAAGAAATATCCACCTTTGGAGGGGAAAACCAACCCTCTAAGGATATAGCTCCAAGTTGAGCTGAGTTGGGGTCAAACTAATGACTTAAAATAAGCGTTGCTTGGGAGATAATCTAAGTGTTTCTTTGATTTCATTTATCTTTATTTTTCTTTTTCATTGAATCTAATGCACTTTTCAATTTTATTTTTAGAATTATTATGGCCTCCATGAGTTGACCATGACCTTCCCATGGGTGTGGAGGCACCATTGAAGACAAAAAGGAGGAAGGTCGTGAAGAAACTGAATGAAGCACACACCCCACAGCATGACTATATCTCTTGGACATGATCGTGTTGTCTCTCTAGAGAGGGCCAAGGTGTGGTCGTGTCAATTGACATGACCATGTGAAGTTGGCCGAGTGGAACAAGGTGCGACCATGTTCATTGACATGGCCATGTGAGGTTGGTCGTGCTTTTAAAAAAAAAATTAAAGCACGGCACGATCGTGTCATTTTGACACAGTCATGCTAGACAATTGAGCCGAACACTATTGGGTCGTCCCTATAAGGCATGGCCATGGGAGGCGGACACGCTCGACACACGCCCCCACCCCCTTTTTTCTTCTTCTTCAATTCTCTCCTCTTCCATTACATCTCCAAATTTCCTCAACCTTGAGCAAGAGCCAACAACCTTCTTCTTCCGTAACGTCTCCATCTCAAATTTCTTCTCCAAGATCTCCTTTTCTCCAAAATCTTTTCTTTCCAAGACCTAGATCTAGATCTAAATCTAAATCTAAATCTAAGAGCTTTCCTCTTCCCTTTTCTCCAAGATCTCTACTCTTCTCCAAGATTTTCTCCTCTCTCTCTCAAGATCCCTCTTCCCTTTTTCAAGAACATTCCCTTTTCTCTTTAATAATCACTCTCACCCTACTTTTGTTTTAATAATGTCTAACATTTTGAAGAGGATCTGACATGGTAGTGGAGGATTAGGCTGAGGGAACGATCTTGGGAAGGATAAAGGCAAAGGGAAGACTTCTTCCAAGGACAAAGGCAAATGGATTACACATAATGAAGGTACGCCAATGAATTTGATATTATCTTTAGAAATAATAAGCAAAAAGCTAGATTTGACTCTCGTTACTCGTAAATTGGTTTACACTAGATATTTAGATTATACTACTATGAAAGTCTTAGGAATTAAGGATGATATTGATTGAATAATTAGTACTTTCGATTGGAATGACAAGATGTACTCACACCAACAAACTTATCTTAGCCTTATCCTAGTGTTTTTGAGTTCATTAGTGACCCACTTTACCTCTGAAGAAGATTATGATGGTCAAATCTACTTTAGGTTAATGAATCAAGATTTTTAGTGGACTCTTTATGACTTTAATAATTGTTTTGACCTATCTATAAGGGGATCTCACAAGTTTACATATAATTTCAATATCAATGTTTTTTGGAATTCAATTATTGGTTTAAATAAACCCTATGACCCTTCTCGATCTAAAGTTTGACACATGCAAAACTCCGTGTTTCGGTACCTCCACCTCATAACCTACACTAAGGTTCACACATGTGGCTGTCACTCGCTCACATCAAATTAATAATTTCTATTCTACCAAACCCCTTAATTTACACTAAGGTAGTATAGTAGAGAATTGGGTCATCTCTCATGTGGAACTAATGGCAGGACGTTTATTTTCAGACAAAATCGAACCAGGGGTTTGTTTTAGGGGTTTCTCTAAATCTAATGCAACAAATGAAATACTATCTAACCAACAAAGATGAATTCATAGCACAGTGTCACTCTACACCATAGATAACACCATAAACAAAAATAACGTGCGATAAATGAAACTAAAATCCTATCTAACTATCAAAGATAAACTTGCACCGCATTGTCATCCTATGACATAAAAACATCTATTAATAGGCATAACATAAAAACATAACAAATAACACAAACATGCATAAGGGAAAAAGCTAATAAAATAAATGTAATTGACTAAACAACTTAACATCAATTAAACAAAACCTAATTATACACAATTGATAAACTTGCACCACATTGTCATAGTATGAAACAAGATTAACAATCATGCATAAATGAGACTAACAAAGTACGAAGCTAAACAATAAAACATGTATCATAATCAATTAACACATAGATCAAACATGAAAATAAACTAATAACTAAACAAGAAACAATCAAACAAGAAAGTAACCAAACTATCCAAACCACTCTCTCACGATTAAACACCAATCGACTACCCTCCATCGTCACACGAAGGACTCAAAGATGGAACCACCACTCTGGTGAACAATAACACAACAACTAACGGCTGATTTATAGCTTCCAATACACAAGTATAACATCAAGGGCACCACATCATGATTCCAGCACAATAGTGAAGAAATATAACTAGCAACCAGTTGGAATTGTGATGAGCTTGAGCTTGCTTTTGTTGGAAAAGGACTTAACACACTGAAATATCTGGATAAACTCCTACTTTCCCAACGCCGTCTATAGAAGAAGCCCTCCACAGAGATCAGTGATGGAATAAGAAGAAACTCGCTGGAGAAGAAGCTACATAGCCGACTTCCGCACCGCTGGAAACTCCCTCCTTCTGCAAACCACGATCACGAGAGGATCTTCTACAATAGGACCAGAGAGGAAATGCCTTGCCAGAGGAAAACCACTCCACAGGGGAAGCCCTAGATCGCAACCATCGACACAAAGTCGAGAGATAAGGGAACTCACCGCTGGAGCAGAACACTACGTCGTCAAAGAACCCTTCTCTTTTTAGTGCACAGGATTTCTACAGACAAATCATTTGTAGTCAATCATGTAAGGATGCATTTTACCTATTGAAGAAAGTCTTAACGCTATATGCAATAATGAAACTTTTAGAGTAGACACTCCAACTGAACCTTCTTCGACCACCAGAGAAAATTTTTAGGGAGTCAATGATGGAGGGAGCAGTCCTCACTTCACCTACAACCATTCCACTTCCAATATGGCTTAGGGAACTAAATCGACTTTGACCACTATAAATTCATGGGAATCTATTCCATCTCTTTTTTTTTTCTTTTTTCTTTTTTCTTTCTGCTTGTATATATTTCTTTACTTTGTTTGCTTTTCCTTAGTAGTTCATCTTTATTTTATATAGTCAATTTTCATGATAAATTTTCTATGTATTTTTTTTATCATTTTAGAAATTGTGAAAGTTAGTTAAATTTGATTGTCAAGTTTGGAGATTTATTGTCATGATTGAATTCTTGGATTACATGTAGTTACAGCTTAGTGATGGATTTCATATTAGTAGATTGAGATGATAATTTTGATATACCTAGTGAGGATATTTTAAGCCTATTATTCCCATTTATCTGTGATGCACTTGTGATTAATGTTACTTTAGAACTTGCTTAATTCTTTAGAGACCACATGATCATAGGGTTGCATAATTTTTATGAAGGCTATCTTACTTGCTTTTATCAATTTCTTTTGTTATCAAATGTTTAAATAATTCCCTCATCTTTGGAGCATTTCATTCTTTTCTCTCTTCCATTTATTTCCCTCTATTACTGTCTTGGAATATGGATATTTTCGATATTACATGATGAGTGTTTTGCCCGGGATGGACAAAAGTTTAAGTGTGGGGGAGAGGAATAACTTAGTAGTTAGGAGAGGCATATGTGAACCATGCTTGATCACCATAGGTGAGTCATACTATTTATCTTTTTATTTGAGCTATTGATGATGCATAGGAAAAATGCACAACATGTTGAAAGAAAATGAAAAAAAAAACTGAATGAAAAAAAATTAAATTAGAAAACAAAAATAAAAAAAAGGAAAAAGGGTGAAAGAACATAAACGTAAGAGAGAAAAAAAGAGAAAAAAAAATATAAAAGAAAAAAAATATAAAAACTTTTGACATGTTGTGTCATTTTATACTTATTTGTGGTAGAATTTGTTGTGAGTGACAATCTTTATTGTAGCGACATTGATATATTATTGTATATCATGAGTGGATTTTTATTGAAAAACTATTGTAAAAGTTGTTTTCATTTTTATTAAGTTTTGGAAGCTAGTTTAGAAGTTTGGATAAGATATTTTTGGGGCAATGTTTTTTTCCTGTACTCATCTATGTAACATTCGATTATATCCATGTCTTCTACTATTACCTTACTTTATCTTCCTTATTTCTTTTCTCACACTATCATTTGCTTTGATTATACTTTTCTTACATTATAATAAGTCTTCATTGTTTTATTATACATTCTTATGTATATGATAATGGTGAAGATTAGAAGAAAAGCAAGCATATGGTAGTGCATGGTGGCAAAAGGTGAATACGCTCGCCCCCAGTACCTCCGCCAATCCGTCCCAGGGCCAACACGGACGATGAAGCATATGGTAGTGCATGAACCATAAATAGCTTGAGTAAGCTCCACTATTGCATAATTATGAAAGGAGAGCCACTATCACTTACTTTGTGAGGCTTATATTGTTATCATTTTTAATTTATTCATTATGGATCGAAGTTATCATGTTTGTTAATCAATGTATGAATTGAATTCATGAATACTTAGGTTTTTGAGATTTGACAATCCTAAGTAACTTTCTTTTTGAGTTTTCTAAGCATGATTGTGAATTGCTAGCGGAATGCATCTTAGTTATTTTCTCATTTTGTTCTTTTGCTCGAGATGAGCAAGAATAAGAGTGAGAAAGTTGATAACAAGTATTTTGATGCATTATTTCGATTCTTATTCTTGGTATTTTTACCTTCTTGTATGATAACTTTGATGTTTATATCATATTTTACGAGTAAAAAGTTATTTTCGACTTAATTATAAATTTTTTACAAATTGTGGAGTTTAATCTCATATTTTTAATGTGATTTTATAGTAAATCTGAAGATCCATAAATTAGGATCGAACCAGATCGAATTGGACTTGATTTGGATGTCAAATAAAGAAGATCAAACTAAATCAATATGAATTGTTGATCGAGATCTAAAATAATCTGAATCTTTAACAAGAATGAGATCAAGCCATTTACAATCTCATCATTAAATCTAAACCTTACATTCATTCATGTTGAACGGACGACTCATATTTGATGAGAAATCCTTCCTTTTATTCTCTCCCGCGTTGAACAGTTGAGGTCAGCTAAGGCTCGCTTTTCTCCTCATCACTCATCACTGTGGGCGTCAAAAATGCATTTTCTTCTCCTTGACGCCCGATGCCCCCTTTCCCTCTTTGTGCGATCTTCTCCGATCCAGCGACGGCAGCAACTCCGGCGACTCCTGTGAGCGGCAGTGACCTCATCTTAGTGCCCTCTTCACCGGAGTGGTTCTTCTCTAGTGCCGCGAGGTTCCAACAATTATATTCCAGCGGCGACGGATGGCAACTTTGATGATCCTATGAGCAGCGACGACCTCAGCAAGGGGCTCTCTGATGGTATAGTGTTCTGCTCCGGCGGTGAGTTCCCTTATCTCTCGACTTTGTGCCGGCGGCCACAATCTAGGGCTTCCCCTGCGGCATAGTTTTCCTCTGGCAAGGTGTTTCCTCTCCGGTCCTACCGCAGAAGATCCCCTCACGATTGTGGTTTACAGAAGGAGGTAGTTTCCAGCGGTGAGGAAGTCGGCTGTGTAGCTTCTTCTCCTGCGAGTTTCTTCTTATTCCATCACTTTCTTTGTGGAGGTCTTCTTCTATAGATGGCGTTGCGAAAGCAAGAGTGTATCCAGAGATTTCAGCGTGTTCAATCCTTTTCCGGCAGAAGCAAGCTGAAGCTTATCACAATTCCAGCTGGTTGCTGGCAGGACCGTCTTAGAAAATTAGAGGTCTAGGCTAAGTTTTTAGTTGAAAGTCTTATATAATATTTTTTTAATTAAATATAAAAATATTACATATGAGCAGATAATTAAATATACATTATTATCATCAATATTCAATATACTATGTAAATTTATGAAATTAAAAAAATGATATATATAAATTAAATGACAATTTTAAATCATGAATTGATTAAAATTAATAAAAAAAGATATTAATAATAAAAAAAACTTGTTTAAGGTTTTTTTTGTCAGACCAGTTAAAAATAAAATATTTTTGATCTGTCAAAAAAATTGATCCATTATCAAATTTAATAAAATCCTCAAATATAAATATAAAATCTTAATAATATGGAGGCCCCTAGAATAGGGAGGCCCTAGGCAGAGCTGCCTAGGCTGCCTCCCCCTAGAATCGGCCTTGGTTGCTGGTTATATTTCTTCATTGTTGTGCTGGAATCTTGATGTGGTGTTGACGTTATAATTGTGTATTGGGAGCGGTAGATCAGTGGACAGTCGTTGTGTTGCTGTTCATCGGAGTGGTGGTTCCATCTTTGGGTCCTTCGTGTGACGATGGAGGGTAGTTGATTGGTGTTTGATCGTGGGAGAGTGGTTTGGATAGTTTAGTTACTTTCTTGTTTGATTGTTTCCTATTTAGTTGTTAGCTTATTTTTGTGTTTAATCTGTGTTAATTCCTAAACACTTCGTACTTTGTTAGTCTCATTTATGCATGATTGTTAATCTTATTTCAGAGTGTGATAATATGATGCAAGTTTATCAATTATGTATAATTAAGTTTTGTTTAATTGTTGTTAAGTTATTTAGTCAATTGCATTTGTTTTATTATTTTTTCCCCTTATGCATGTTTGTGTTGTTTGTTATATTTTTATGTTATGCCTATTAATAAATGTTTTTGTGTCATAGGGTGACAATGTGGTACAAATTTGTCTTCGATAGATAAGATTTTAATTTCATTTATCACATGTTATTTTTGTTTATGGTGTTATCCATAGTATAGAGTGACACTGCGCTATGAGTTCATCTTTGCTAGTTAGATATTATTTCATTTGTTGCATTAGGTTTAGAGAAACCTCTAAAATAAACCCCTGATTTGATTTTATCTGAAAACAAACGTCTTGCATTAGTTCCACGTGAGAGATGACCAGTCCTCTACTATACTAATTTAGTGTAGGTTAAGGGGTTCGGTAGATTACAAATTATTAATTTGATGCGAGCGAGTGACAGTTGCACACTCATCAATAAGTAGAGGTAAATCTAAATCTCCAAAAAGAAGAAAACGGGGTTTAGTCAACTGATTAAGAGGATCTATCGATCGAACCTCCCACATAGAAAGAGATTACATATACGATTAGATCATCGCAAGGAAGGAAACCTGAGGATTAGTCGACTGATCAAGGTTCAGTCTATTGAAAATTCAAATTTGACAAAATTGATCAGACTGGAACTGAGCAAGCAAGGAAAGAAGTGTTGACCAGACCTGTTCAATCGACTAATCATGTCCAGTCGAATAAACGATTTTCAATAAATTGAAAGAATCCTATAAAAGCAGTCTTGAGGTCCGAGGTTGATCATCAATTCTCATTATGCTTCATCTCGTTCCTATGATACTGTTTGTGCAAGATTCTACTGCTACAGCACCGGGAGTCTCTCCGAAAACCTTCGCCTAACTTTGATTAATAGTTGTCAGTATATTTTCGTATTATACTTGCATTACTTTTAAAGGAGATAATAGTATTATTATTATTTTTCTCACACTTGCACTAGCTTGCTTCTTCTCAGAAAGTTTTCAGAGAGAAGAACTTTAGCGATTGCTCATTCGGAAGCAATCAAGGATCGTGTGTCTTAGAGCAGTAGTAGTTATACTACGAACCAAGTAAAAACCAACCATGTCTTTTATTATTTATGCTACACATCTCTCTTTCAGTTTTAGAAAAGAAAAGTTTTTAAATGCCCGATATTCACCCTCCCCCCACTATCGTCTATTTCGATTAAATAATTGATATTAGAGCAATGTTGCTTTGAAAAGACTTAACAGTCTTTCTAGCTTGTTTTAATCTTTTCTTTAATTAATTTCTTTTCATATTTCTTTATTTTATACTACTTATCCCAAAACAAATTCTTGGAAATTGCTTGTTGTTTATATTATTTTGTAGGAGTGTAAATGAACCAAGCTGTTCGTGACCTATTCGTAGCGCAATTCAATAAAAGCTCGTTTAATGAGACTCATTAAGATAAACAAACTAAGCTCAAGCTTCATAATAATCGACTCGTTAGCTTGTGAACATGTTCGTTAAACTCATGAAACAACTTTTAAATAAAAAAAAGTAATAATTTTGATATTCAATTTATAGATTTTACATTCTACTTATGAAAAATATAGAAAAATATATTAAATTTATTTATTAAAATAAAATTATAAATTTTAATAAGAATATTATATTTTTCTCTAAATATATAATTTAGTTTTTAATGAATATTTAAATTTATAATTTATATTTATTAAACTCGTTTAAGTTCAATAAAAGATCGAATAAGTTCGTAAGTCATGAATATATTCGTTAAATAAAGCTCGAGCTCGACTCAATTATAAACGAGACAAATTCAAACATTCAATAGTTCGGCTTGACTCGGCTTGATTACACCCCTATTGTTTTGCAAGAATGTCGATGTCCATTAAGAATGTTATAGCATCGTTTGCCCACCATTCTTCAACGGAGAAGATTTTAGCTATTGGAAATGGAGGATTGAGAGTTTCTTAAAATTTGACATCGACATATGATTTAGTATCAAGAAAGGGTATAGAGCACCAATCGAACTCAGAGAACCATTAGATCCTGATAAATAGAATCATAAAATGAAGAAGACCCAAGTTGACTACAAAGCAATAAACACACTTCAATGCGGGCTTACAAAGAAAAAATTCAATCGGGTCTGCCCCTTCTAGAACTCCAAAGAACTATGCGACAAACTAGTCGAGCTTCACAAAGGAATGAATGATTGCAAGGTAACGAAGTGTGATTTACTTTTAAATCAATTATTTAACTGTAAAATTCAAGATGGAGAAACCTAGTAAAATACACTCTAGGATAAAAGACATCCTAAACGACCTCCACATGATTGAACATAACTCAAAAACCATTATATCATAAGGTACACTCTAAAAGCATTTCTTTGAAACTTCTTGTAGGCATTTATGGTAAATGCATACAAAGTTTTAAAAGATCTTTCTTTAATTAAATTAGATGAAATGTTCTGTGAATTAAAATTACATGCGCAAGTTAACTCGAGTCAAATCAAGAAAGGTATCATTTTCTTTGCAAGATAAAATAGAAGCAAAGAAATCAAGCCTAAATCTTTATCGAAACAAGAGTTCGAAAGTGAGTTAGATTCAAACTCAAACAATGAAAAAGAGATAGTAAACATGGTTTGAAAAATGTTTACCAAGAAGAAGAAGTTTTCCAAAAGAGATATGAAAAAGGTGGTACAAAACAATTCTAGCAAACATAAATTGGAGGTAACGTGGTATGAGTGCAACATAAAAGGTTACTACAAGTATGAATGCCCTAACCTAAAGGAGGAAAAACCCAAGAAATCAAGAAGGAAGAAAGCACTCAAGACTACTTAGGACGAGTCATCTTCAGAGTCAAATGCAGAAGAACCAAAGAAATCAAACTTCATGGCACTTATGGCAAGAAATGACACATCTGAGTTTCAGTCCTAGTCAAGCCAAGAATCTGAGTCTGAGTCAAGCCACGGATTCATATATGATTTAGAAGGACAAGATAAGGTAATCTCTGTTATAAAAAAATAGAATGCTTAAATAATTGCATGCCTATCTTAAAAATTAGCTAAATCTGATTACAGACTAACCTGCTCCTTAAGGAAGTTAAACACCTTAAGAAACAAGTCAACTTGAATCCCTGAACTAACCATCTTTAAGATGAAAACTTAACTAAAGTTGCAAGACTTGAGGAAGAAAATTTCATGTTAAAAGGCCAAGTTGAGGGACTCAAAAAAATATTGGAAAGGTTCAACTTATGCCACAAGGTCGAGCTCATGGCCAACCAAGGTCATAGCCGACCAAGGTCACAGCCGACCAAGGTCGTGATCGACCAAGATCGCGGCCGAGCTAGCATCGGTCGAGCTCATGACCGAGCTCCTAGCTGAGGATGAGAGGAGAGGGAAAAGGAGGCGTACCAATGAGATACGTGCCAAAGATCGGAGAGGTGATGCGTACCGGTGTGAGAGATCGGAGAGGAGAGAAGCCGGAGATTGATCAGAGAGGAAACTCATGATTTAGGGTTTAAGGGTAAGAAAAAATCGAGAATGAAAATCACGAATTAAAGTAAAATAGCGACGGAAACTTATTATCATCACTATTTTAGCGACAAAAATTAATTTCGTTACTAATTTAGAGGTGAATATTAATTCTGTTGTTATTTTTAGCAATGGAATTAAGTTTCTGTTACTAATTAAATAGGTTAAATAAGAACGGTTACTAATTAAATACGTTAAATAAGAACAGAGATATATTTAGTGACAGAAATTAAATTCTATTTCTAATTTAATAATTGAAATAAATTTTGATCACTAATTAATGTTGAAAATTAAATTCTGTCACTAACTAGTGATCAAAATAAATATCGGTCACTAAATTAGTGATGAAATTTAATTTAATTCCGTCGCTATTTTAGAGTATTATTGTTGCAGTAAACTTTTGAGAGCCAACCGTAAAAAAAACTCAGCAGAGGAAAATCATCAGAAAAACTAAAAATTTATTCAAAATTTACAAAAAAAACAAGGGTTGAAATATCTAGGGTGAGAATTCTGTTAATTTGATATTAATTTTATATAAATTCTTTTTATTGTTATTTTAAATAAGTTTAGTTAATTCATTGTTAACCGAAATAACCGATTTGGTTAATTCAGTTTTAGTAAAATTTTGATTTGATTCGGTTAACAACACTAAATCGATTGATTAATTCAGTTAATTCATGGATCAAATTAACTGAATACTCTCCTCTTCAAATATCCATCACTGGTGACCCATAATATTGACCCACAATATCCATCACGTACCGAATAGCTGTATGTGGGAAAGTATTTCCATGGCTTTATCAGAATTCGACCGTTCAATTTTATAAATTGGTTACTGGCAATGGGACATAAAATTCATTCAAAGAATTATGTAACCGAAGTACATTATAAAAGATAACGCATGAGGTGTTGCCATCATGAGATCTGAGGTTTGAATCTTGGTAAAGTCAAGGTAAATGCCTCTCTTATGTGCTAGTCACTATTCCAACGGCTAGTAGCCGTATGTGATTTAACTCCTTTGTGTGGGTCCTGAGACGGATTGGCGGGGACGCTGGGGGCGACGTATTCGCCTTTTGCCACCATTATAAAAGATAACGCTAAAAAAGTACAAAAAAAAAAATAAAAATCGATAGAGACTCTGAATTTTTGGGGTTTCAGACACTGGCGATGTCGGTGATAACGGCGGACTCTGTCTTCACGGCTACGCTTGCCCCACTGTATCAATCGTTAATCATAGGCGGGAATCATCTCCAGTCTGTGAACAGAACTAGCGGCTGGGAAGAGTCACCGAGCAAGTGGATCGGTGCTGCAAGTTCATTTGCCGCTAAAAGAATCTCTCCATTTGCATCTTAAACCGATAGCATTGTCGGCAATAATATGGGAAAAATTATCGAAATATACCAATTACGTAAAATGTGAAGAACAATATGTTTATTTTAAAAGTAGTTATCTTCGTGTGCGTTTTGCATTTACAATATGCGAAATTTTATATGTTTCACATTCTGCAAATGCGAAATTAGATGGAAATCACAGACATGCTATGACTGCCTAAAAAAAATAAGAATTTATGTTTTTATTTTTACAGCTTTTGCATTTCTTAAATGCAAAATTTGTTGTTTAAGAGAATATTAATCTGGTTATTTATATAATTTTCTTGAATATTGAGAGAAAATATTTGGTATCTAAATCGTGGTAATTACAAAATGTGAAACTACATTGAACTAAAAAAACAAAGTCAAAATATAAGAAATCCCTAAACAAATATAGAAGTTGTTCTCGTATATCTCTCAAAAAATTCCAAATACAAATGTTCTGTCTTAATCATGGATAGATGGAACAACCACAGTAATTATCACAGACTCTACCGTTCCAGTTTCAATATCATTTCGTGAAACAGTTACTATGCGGATATATTAAAAAATTAATAATTATTATAAAATAATAAAAATATATTTAGAATTTTGATTTAAAGAATTTTTTTATAATTTATATTTACAGTATTGGTGATTTAAGAATTATGAAAATAACCTATATTAAATATTTAATCACAACTATTTAAGGATATGTCTAAAATACTAAACAACATTATAAAAAGAATAAATAATAAATTATATATATTGGATGATAATAATAAAACTATTTAAAATTTAATTAAATTAAAGTTATTTTGGAAAATAATAATATAATTAATATTATTAAGAAAACAAATTTATATGATTATATAGATTTTTTTAAAGATTTTAAATGAATTTTTATTTTATTCTATTATATTTTAAAATGATTATATTTTTAGAAAATGAATTTTATTTATTAAAATCTAAGTTCTTATTTCTCTCATGCCTAATAAACCCTAAACCGTCGCCACCACCTTCTTCTTCTAGCGATCTTGTGCTCGGCCGCCCCATGAGTTGTCCAATTAGGCCACGTCGGAGCGCCTAAATCCTAAACCGTCACCGCCTCCTCGTCCTTCTTCTCGCGGTGCCTGCCTAAACCCTAAACTGTCACCACCGGCTTCTTCTTCTTCTCGCAATCTCGTGGTCGCCCGCCCCATGAGTTGTCCGATCAGGCCACACCGGAGTGCCTCATTGTGAAAGATTAGAAGGCAAGTCTGGCTCATTGTGAAGGATTAGAAGACAAGGCCCAACTGTGAATATTAAGACCCGATTCTCGTCGAATTCGCCAGCATCGAATTGTACTCTAGACAGTGAGTTTTATGTCTTTAAAAATCTTTTTTTTTTTAAATAATAGTTCATAAGGTAATATATTAATGTATTAAATATACCATGTAATTAAGGATGTATTCCACATGTGTAGGATAGTTATCAGTCTTGATGGTACACATTTGCAAGAGACTTATAAAGGAAAGATGCTTGTAACTGTTTCTAAGGATGTAAACAATCGTATATTACCTGTTGCTTATTCTATAGTAGATAAGGAGACTATAGTTAGTTGTGTTAGGACCAAAAGTAGCTAGAGGGGGGGAGGGAGGGTGAATAGCTCGACTAATCCAAGGATCCACACCAACACACACACCCTCCACTAAATAAACCTCTCCTTTATGGTAACTACCAAGGGCGGAGAATCCCTACAAGACTCAATACAAGAAGAGAGGGAAGGGATACAAGAAATACAAGCTTACAATGAGTACAAGAACCCTAACCCTAGTTTCTTCTTCTTGCTTTGATCCGCCTCTTGACTTGGAAAGCTTCCAAGAACCTTCAAGAACTGGCGATCACGAGCTTGAGAAAAGCTGTGGAGGAGCTGGTGAAGATCTGAGTTGAATCGGTGAAGAGATACCGCAGCCATCGCACGCCTGCAGCTATAAACGACGCCAACGGTCGGATCCCGATCGATTCGAATGTTCCCAATCGATCGGGGAGGCTTTGGATCGATCCATGGATCGATCCAGAGCGCCTCTGTGGATCCACAGATCGATCCAGCGCTTATCGCGCGAAGCAGCCGCGTCCCAATCGATCCACTGATCGATTGGGACATCTGGATCGATCCACGGATCGATCTAGAGGCTTTCTGTTCGCTGGGAGAAGCCTGGATCGATCCACTGATCGATTCAGCTCCTGGATCGATCCCCTGATCGATCCAGCACTTGGTTTTTGCCCAAAACCAAGTTCCAAGACTCCCAAACCAACATCTGGTCAACCTTGACCTGTTGGTACATCATGCCTAGCATCTGGTCACTCCCTTGACCTGCCAGGACTTCCCACCAAGTGTCCGGTCAATCCCTTTGACCCACTTGGACTTTTCACGTCGTGCCAAGTATCCGGTCACTTCCTTGACCTACTTGGACTTCCACCAGATGTCTGGTCAATCCCTGATCCATCTGGATTTTCCCTTGCCTGGCTTCACTCACCAGGGCTTCCACTTAGCTTCACTTACTAGGGTTTTCCATCTGCCTGGTTTCACTCACCAGGACTTTCATACTGCCTAGCTTCACTCACTAGGACTTTCATACTGCCTAGCTTCACTCACTAGGACTTTCACCTGGCTTCACTCACCAGGATTTTCTTTCTGCCTGGCTTCACTCACTAGGACTTCCCAATTGCCTAGCTTCACTCACTAGGTCTTTCACCTGGCTTCACTCACCAGGATTTTCCTCCTGCCTAGCTTCACAGTTAGGACTTCCCAGTCAAGTATCCGGTCAACCTTGACCTACTTGACTCTTCTTCAATTAACATCTTATTGTCAAACATCTAAACCCAAACCAAGACTCAGCTTGGTCAACCAGGTCAACCTTGACCTGAGGGATGTTGCACCAACAATCTCTCCCTTTTTGATGTTTGACAATACCACAATAACACTTACAATACCACATGTAAGTTAGGCTAATCCCATAGCCTCATTCTTCATGCCACTAGGTAATGAAAGCATAAGTTAAGCTCTTCATTCTCCCCCTAAGAGGGCAAACTCCCTCTTAGATAATGAAAGCCTAACTTACTCCCTTTTACAAGTTCTTTCATTCTCCCCCTATTGGCACACATCAAACTCCCTTGTAGGGCACACTCAACCCATCTTTAGGCGCACATCAACCCATGCCTCAATTTCGGGCATACTTTAACAAATCCATTGTTGAAAAACTCTCCCCCTGAAGAGTTGCTCATCGTTGTTCACAACATCACTCGTTGTGATCAACACGATAATGAAGGTCCGATACCCTTCAGTTATCCTTCACTTCTCCCTCAATGTAGACACATACCCAACCTTGAGCATTGTCAACCATCTGAGTTCCTACTTGAAATAATGAGGATATCCACTCCCCATTTCAAGTTCAAATGCTCAACCTTGAGCAAGTTCTTAACAGAAGGTTAACCTCCTTCCTAGGTTCATGAAAATAATTTTTCATGTCTTTAAAGAGTCTCTCCCCCTAAAGACATGGTGGTAACTTCTGTCATTGCACCAACAATGACTTGGAATCCCTAAACCTTTAGGAAACCCAAACTTTGAAGTTTTGAGGTTCAAATATTCAAAATTTGAAACAAACCTCAAACTAAACTTCAATGAAGTCTTCCTTAACCATTCCATCCTTGTTTTCAACACGAAAACACCCTTTTTATGTATACTAATATATTTTGAGGGGTTTGGAATGGTTACATTGACTAAACAAGGTTCAAAGATGCTGAAATCAGGCCTTCCCAGCCAAAATCAGCAACTTGGATCGATTGGAGTTGGGATCCAATCGATTCAACCTATCTGAATCGATCCACTGATCGATTCAGGATGTGTGGATCGATCGGCTGATCGATCCAGCGATCTTCTGCTCGCGAGAATTGCCTTATGAATCGATCCACGGATCGATTCAGGCACTCCAATCGATCCATGGATCGATTGGAGGCCTGAAATTGCTGAAATTCAATTTCAGCCAATTTCAGAAACCCCTAGAAAATTCTACAAAATTCCAAAAATCGTAAAATTTCGTGTAGACATTATTTAGGGCATACTTAATCATGGAAAAATAGTTTTCTATGAAAATACTTCATATTTTCAAAGATTGACCCAAACTTGAAAACTTGCAAAAACTTTAGTGCTTTCTTCAAGTTTTTGTCTAACTATTCAATGGTGATTACTATCTAAAGATAGCCTTCACCAAGGTTTTCCAAAAGCATTTTAAAAACATTTTCAAAACCAATATCCCATCATATTCCTTGGGCATAATGCACATGACTTGTACATTATCTTTCCCAATGATGGGAAAACACATAACTATGTGTTTTGATGAACCTAAAACTCAAAAGAATGCACTAAATCAACATCTTGAGTTTTGTTCATCATCCTAACATCTCACTTGTATCTAATGTGTACTAAAAACACATACAAGTCATCTTATAGGTCTTTGTGAGATGTAGATTTTGGTTTTGCCCTAATCTAGGGATCATGCATATCTATCTAGGCATTTTGGAGATATTAGACACCCACCTAGGATGTCACTTGTTAATAGGTGTTGTTAAATGCCATTTGTCCTTAATTACAAGGAATTAAACTTAATGCATGATAATGTTATGGCATACATCAAAAGAAAATAACTTTCAAAAGAAAGATTTCTTATAACTACATGATGTATGTATGTCATGACATGGTATTTTTGAGTTTTTCATAATAAGTCATGAATGCACAAATAGACATGATGTCATGGCATATGATGGGCAAATAATCATGGCAAGGTTTAGCATAAATAAAATATACCTAGATTATCTATCTAAGTATCCTTAACCACTTAGCTAACTCAAAATATACAACTTGTGTTTAACTTAAAACGTTAAACCTAGATTGCCCTAAATGCTTCAAAGAAATGTCAAAGCCTAAATTGACATTTATATTTCTCTTGATTTGTTTATGCCACTTAAAAATTAAGCATATCCTCAAATGTTGGCATATTCCATTTTTCCTCAAGAGTAATCACATAAATCAAGGCCCGGATTGCCTTAAATTTCTAAGAGAATACCAAAATCCCAACTTGGTATTTCTCTAGGTTTTCCCAATTTATGCCATTTTAAGATAAAATCAAATTTTCACCATTAGGCACATTTTACTCTTTCAAGGAGTAAATAATAATTCAATTTCATTTTCAAAGGTTAACAAAAACCTTGAAAATGCTCCTTGAGTGTCAATTTCTTCATGATTGGGTTAACTACCCTTTCACTTAGAGTTGACACTCTCTAACCCATTTATGGGGTAGAGAAAATGCTCCTAGGAACCCAACACCTATTGGTGCTCCTTGGATGCTCTAGGTATTCACTAGGGATAACTTCCCTAGATACCTTCCTAGTGACCTTGTTGGGCTTCTTAGAAGCCTTGGTCACATTTTCTAGGTCAACTCTAGGGATAGCCTCCCTTGTGACCTTGTTAGCGACTTTCTTAGACTTCTTAGAAGTCTTAGTCACTTTGGTTGCAAAGATACTTCTAGGGATATCTTCCCTTGTATCCTTGACTTGACCTCTAGACCTAGGGTTTGTTCCATAACTATATGGAACCTTATGATAACTAGGCACATCCTTTTTAGATTTGGGTTTGTACCCCCAACCTCTATGGCCATTGGATGTCTTTTGTACCCCTAAACCTAGGTTATGCTCATTTTGCCCTAATAGGATATTTTCCATCCTTTTTAGGGTCTTTTCCATTTTATCAAGTCTTGACCTCAAGACTTGATTTTCCATCACCAAGTCCTTAGTTTTTGGTTTTCCATTAAGTTCATGAGCATTTTTGTTTCTAGGCTTGTAGCTACAATCCTTAGAGTTCTTGCCTAGACTTTTACCTACATTCCTAGCCTTAGGTGTAGTAGTTTTAGCATGAAAAGCTATATGTTTTTCTTTAACGCTATCATGCTTTCTATTTTCATGGTAAATAGCATTAAAATGATATAAGTTAGAACTATCATGCTTTTTACCATAATGTAAAGGGGTAGACTCAATAAATGTTACCTTCTTCTTTACCTTGGAGGCTCCCCCTTGACTAATGCCTCCTTGAGCCTTGACCATCTTCTTCCCCTTGGGGCATTGACTTTGGTAATGCCCTTTTTGTTGACACAAGAAGCACACAATGTGCTCCTTGCTCTTCTTTATCCCGGGGGTGATCTCCTTGAGCTTCTCCTTGCCTTTTTGTGTCACTTGACCCTTCTTCTTGGCCAAGTTGGGACACTTGCTCTTGTAGTGCCCACTTTCCCTACACTCAAAACATATTATATGATTTTTATTTTTAATTGAGGCATTCATACCTTCTTGTGTAGGGATGACACTTGTTCCTTCATTTGATATTTCTTGAATTTTGGAGGTGGCACCATCTTCTTCTTCTTCACTTGACCTGGATGTGGAGGCCTCTTCTTGCTCCGGGTTCATTGATCTAAACTCCCCCTCAATCCTAGAGGTGGAGGCTTCATCATCTTCTTCATCCTCTTGTACATGAAACAAGGAATATGCTCCTTCCTTGCTCTTTTGATTGCACTCCTTTGAGGATGAAGCTTCTTGGACTTCCTCTTCTTCGGAAGTTGAGCATCTCTCAACTTCGGAGTCCTCCTCTTGATCTTGCTCCAATGAGTCACCCTCTTTGGATTCCTCTTGATTCGGTACAGTGGAGGGTTCTTCATGGATTGTTGCCAATTTGCTCCAAA
The DNA here is from genome assembly GCF_018446385.1 of Zingiber officinale. Classification (NCBI taxonomy): domain Eukaryota; kingdom Viridiplantae; phylum Streptophyta; class Magnoliopsida; order Zingiberales; family Zingiberaceae; genus Zingiber; species Zingiber officinale. The sequence continues at coordinate 74,315,269 of NC_056006.1, forward strand.
GCTCCTTGGCATCGTTGAATTCTCCGATTTGAGCCAAAATGTGGCTAGGCAATAAGTTGACCAAAAGCTTGGTCACTTTATTATTTGCCTCGCTCCTTTTAATTTGCTCCAAGCTCCATTTGCTTTTCTTGAGAAGCTTGCCCTTGGAGTTTGTTGGAGCTTTGAAGCCTTCCATTAGAGCAAACCATTGCTCTATCTCCATCATAAGAAAATTTTCGATTCTTGATTTCCAAGAATCGAAGCTTGTGGATGTGTACGGTGGAGCCACCCTTGTGTCAAATCCAAGTCCATATTGGAATTGCATCTTGAAGTTGAGCTTTTTGAAATCTTTGACTTTTGATGAATTTGCTTCAACTTCTTCACCCTCTAGCTTTTCTTGTTATGCTTGACCCTTCCGGCGATGATTCCGGTGAAGAGCGGCCTCGCTCTGATACCACTTGTTAGGACCAAAAGTAGCTAGAGGGGGTGAATTGCTTGTTTCTTCAAAGATGTGCAGCGGAAATACAAAGAAACAATCACACAACGCTAACACGGTTGGTTTACTTGGTATCCACCTCACAAAAGGTGACTAATCCAAGGATCCACACCAACACACACACCCTCCACTAAATAACCTCTCCTTTATGGTAACTACCAAGGGCGGAGAAGCCCTACAAGACTCAATACAAGAAGAGAGGGAAGGGATACAAGAAATACAAGCTTACAATGAGTACAAGAACCCTAATCCTAGTTTCTTCTTCTTGCTTTGATCCGCCTCTTGACTTGGAAAGCTTCCAAGAACCTTCAAGAACTGGCGATCACGAGCTTGAGAAAAGCTGTGGAGGAGCTGGTGAAGATCTGAGTTGAATCGGTGAAGAGATACCGCAGCCATCGCACGCCTGCAGCTATAAACGACGCCAACGGTCGGATCCTGATCGATTCGAATGTTCCCAATCGATCGGGGAGGCTTTGGATCGATCCATGGATCGATCCAGAGCGCCTCTGTGCTCTGGGAAAAACGCCTGGATCGATCCACAGATCGATCCAGCGCTTATCGCGCGAAGCAGCCGCGTCCCAATCGATCCACTGATCGATTGGGATCTCCAGCTCCTGGATCGATCCCCTGATCGATCCAGCACTTGGTTTTTGCCCAAAACCAAGTTCCAAGACTCCCAAACCAACATCCGGTCAACCTTGACCTGTTGGTACATCATGCCTAGCATCTGGTCACTCCCTTGACCTGCCAGGACTTCCCACCAAGTGTCCGGTCAATCCCTTTGACCCACTTGGACTTTTCTCGTCGTGCCAAGTATCCGGTCACTTCCTTGACCTACTTGGACTTCCACCAGATGTCTGGTCAATCCCTGATCCATCTGGATTTTCCCTTGCCTGGCTTCACTCACCAGGGCTTCCACCTAGCTTCACTCACTAGGGTTTTCCATCTGCCTGGCTTCACTCACCAGGACTTTCATACTGCCTAACTTCACTCACTAGGACTTTCATACTACCTAGCTTCACTCACTAGGACTTTCACCTGGCTTCACTCACCAGGATTTTCTTTCTGCCTGGCTTCACTCACTAGGACTTCCCAATTGCCTAGCTTCACTCACTAGGTCTTTCACCTGGCTTCACTCACCAGGATTTTCCTCCTGCCTAGCTTCACAGTTAGGACTTCCCAGTCAAGTATCCGGTCAACCTTGACCTACTTGACTCTTCTTCAATTAACATCTTATTGTCAAACATCTAAACCCAAACCAAGACTCAGCTTGGTCAACCAGGTCAACCTTGACCTGAGGGATGTTGCACCAACAAGTTGGTGTTCATTTTTTGAACAATTCAAGTATTATGTGACACAAGATAAACAATTATGTGTTATTTCTGATAGACACTGTGGTATTATTCATATAATGTCACATTTAAAGGAATGAAAGGAACCAATTGCATATCATAGATTTTGCCTTCGACATGTTCGAAGTAATTTCATGACAAAGTTTAAGAATATCACTTTGAAACATTATTGTTAGGCTATTGGCAGTACTACTCAATGATGGAAATTTAACAGATTTAGGAGATAGATAAGGGCACTTGATCCAGTGGCATGACAATATTTGAGAGATATTAACGTAAGTCGGTGGAGTCTTACTTACAATGGTAACCATTGATGGGGATGTCTCACAGCAAACACTTCTGAGAGTTTGAACAATGTATTACAGGGGTCTAGATTGTTGCCAATTAAGGCATGCATTGATCTGTCATTTCATAAAACTATTCAACTTTTTCAAAAGTATAAACAGGTAGCGCATCATTGTAATACAACCCTCCCACCACATCATTGGAGTAAATTTAGGGAGGCTGAAAGACATGCGCAAGGATATCACATTGATGAGTTTAACTATGCAGATGGAGTGTACAAGATTGTAACAACAAGACAATTGAATGGTAAAGGTGCTCATGTACACACAATTCTTTACTATGAAAATGATTGCACATGTGGAAAGTGGCAAATGCATAAATTTCCATGTTCACATGCAATTGTTGTTTGCTGACATAGAGGGGATAATGCTTTGACCTTGTGGATGAAGTTCACACCACAATGACTTACATGGCGTAATATTCTGGCAAATTTTATCCTATTCGTCATAAGGATTATTGGACAAATCCAAGTTGGGAGATTCAAGAAGATTACTCAAGATTGATCAATCATGGGCAGTGTAGGCGACGTGAAAGTCGAATACAAAATGAGATGAATTTGAGGTACCTTGATGAACCTCGTAAATGTGAAAGGTGTCACCAAACTGGCCACAACAAGAGAAATTATCAAAATACATACCCTAGGGTTGATAATGAAGTCGATGGTTGATGTTTTTTTAATATATTTTATCTCAATACATGAATACTATGTGATGGGAGTTAGTATTTTGTTAATTTTTGTATGTATAAGATTATATCTCGTACATTTATGTCATTTGGGATTTGAAACCTTGTATAATTTTATTTATACTTATCTTATGTTGTTATATTTTTGTCTTTATTTGTGTTTTTTTCGTTACAAATAGGGTTGTGCAATCGTTTTAAACCGAACCGACCGAACTGATTAAGCCCTAAATTGAACCGACCGAACCTTTTTCGAGCAGACCGAACCGACCGAACTTTTCAAAAAACACCGAACCGGCTGAACTGATAAAACATCGATTAATTTAGTTTTCTACTAAAATAACTAAAATTTCTATCCAATTTGGAAAGTGCAACAGCCAAGTCATGGTTCTCACCATAATCATGTCGTGGGGTGATCATATCCAAGTTCTGGTCTAGTTGTGGTGAGCAGTGAGCACCATCATCACCATAACACTGCTTTAGAGATGCAACCTTCATACTCTTCCAACTTCCAAGTTTCAAGCTAAGTGCGATCATATCCAAGTTTTGTTGCGTGCTTTCTAACTCACGGACAACGGTCGACGGAGCCCAAAGCGAACAAGGATGCGCAAGACTTGAAATATTCAAGCCCTGCGCGTAGTGCCTGATATTTCAAGCCTCACGCAAGACCTGATATTTCAAGCCCTGATAGTTTGAGATGGGTTTAATTGGTTTAATTGAAATTTGATTTCCAAAACTAAAATCGAACCGATTAAATTGATATTTTTAGAAAAAAAAATGAACTTGCGATTTAACCGATCCGGAATTTTAATTTCGATCGGTTTAATCGGTTAATTTGATTTACCCGAACTTTTGCTCACCCCTATGTGATGCATGATGGTGTGAGTTGCTTTGAGTGCATGATCATGTAAGTGAATTGTGTGATGATCAAGGAGTTTATCTCAATTGTAGAGGATAAACTCTTAATTATGTTGTATGGTTTGATATTTGATTTGAGAGTCTTTACCTCTCAAATTAGTTTTTAATACAGATGTATCTATTTCCGTGAAAGTTGTACAAATATTTAAAAAAAATCATTTTACGTGTTAGCAGAACGCTATTTCCATTATTTTTCGTATTTGTTATATTCGTATTTTTTAAATGGGAAAGTTATAATTTCACATTTAAGAAATGTAAAAGATGTAAAAATAATAATAATAATAAAAAAATTCTTTTTCTAAGTTTGTAGAACGTGTGGCATTTACTTTTTTTTCCCCGCAAATTCGTATTTGGTAAATGCGAAATGATAGCTTTCACATTTACAAAATGCGAAACCTTGTAAATTCTTTGTTTTTTTGGCATACGTTGAATGTTTGTGATTTCCATCTAGTTTCGTATTTGCAGAATGTGAAACTTATTTAAGTTTCGTATTCTACAAATGCGAAACCTTGTAAATTCTTTGTTTTTTTGGCATACATTGAATGTTTGTGATTTCCATCTAGTTTCTTATTTGCAGAATGTGAAACTTATTTAAGTTTCGCATTTTACAAATGCGAAATGCACACAAAGGTAACTACTCTGGCAAACACATTGCTCTCCACATTTTAAGAAATTGGTATATTTTGGGAATTTTGTCCAATAATATGCTAGGAAGAAGGAACACTTGCACAAAATTCAATTGAATCAAGGTGCAGAGCGAAATTGTCGACTCGCTACCACTTTCTTCCATTAACGTGCATGTGCCTTTATAGCTGAACGCATTGATGAGTAACTTTGACCTGCACAAATATACATCAAAGATGCTCGTGGTCAACATTGCTGGAAAGTTGCAAAGTAAAGGAGAATGGAAATATGCATACTTGTCTATCCAACATTTGTTACAAATTCTATAAATTCTATAGAAAGAGGCAAAGTTGAGAGTTATGCTCAACAGCACTCCCGTAACTTCCGCAAGATAAGTCGTGATTAACGTAACTGTCTCATCTGTTGATAAATGCGACGCATCCTGCTGTTTAAATCCCTCCCCATAGCTCGCTGCCTCGCTCCACCAAGACGCCTCTTCTCACGTTCCGATGACTCCCACCGCAACCCTCTTTTTCTCCTTTCTTTTCCTCCCATTCGTCTACTGCGCTCCGCCACCGGCTACTCCTACGACGAGCCCCTCCCTCAACGGCCACACCCAATTCATCCGCTCCCGCTGCAACCTCACGCACTACCCCGATCTCTGCTTCTCTTCCCTCTCCTCCTACGCAGCCGCCGTCAGCGGTAGCCTCCCCGAGCTCGCCCGCGTCGCCGCCAACGTCACCCTCGCCCGTATCAATGTCTTCCGCACCCACGTCTCTGCCCTCCGTCGAGGCGGCTCTGGTGAGGTCCTCGGGCGCGCGGCAGCCGCGCTACGCGACTGCGCTGAGCAGATGGGGGATGCCGCCGACCAGGTGTGCCGGACCTCTAACGAGCTGCGCGGCGTGGAGGCGCTGGTGGGGATGGAGGTGACGTGGCGGGTGTCCAACGCTCAGACGTGGATGAGCGCAGCCCTCACCAACGAGGAGTCCTGCTCTGACGGCTTCCACAAATTGGCCGCCGCGTCATCGGATGGCAGTGGCGGCGGAGGTTCCGGCATTGACGTCGAGACGGATATTTGCCGCCGGGTGATGAGGGTGAAGCAGTACACCAGCAATGCCTTAGCGCTCGTCAACGGCCTCGTTGACGGTCGATGACCCTGCCGCGCTCCTCTTAGCAATAAAGCTGTCAATTTTCATCATCTTTACCAGTCAATCTCAAATTTCAAACTTGTGGGTTTAATGTTTGCTGAAAAAATTACAATTAAGGTAATGTTCAGAGAATTGGCGATTCCCATGCATCTTTTTGTACAACTCTTGTGTACGGGTTCAGTATTCGAGTAAACTAGCTACTTCCTTATTATTGGTTCGACAGTGTGTTTGAAATGAATACTCTTGAGAGAACGAAATAGGAAGTGGCATTGCATTTGCATCAGTGAGTTGAAGTGTTTAATTTGGAATTGTGCTTTATTTTTAATGCAGCACATAAGGTAAGATTCTGAAGTTGGGGTCAAAGTTAGGATGAGATAGTAGTCAAAGTCAGGGTGCGATGATAGTCAAAGTCATAGTGTACACAGTTGAATGAACCACTTTTTCTAGACAGAGCTACTAGAATAAGCCCGGTGAGCCTTATAGCGGTCGGACATAATAGATTCGCTCGGCCCTAGAGTCGATCAGACCTATAGTCTCATCTCCTCATTTCACTTCGGTGTAGCTCCCAGAATATATCCACCTCGTCCCAACGCTAATTAGATCTCTAGAGCTCAGTTGCTCACTCTACATAGGCAAAGCCTCCAGTATATGGTTGGTCGACCTAGAGTGCCAGTTTGACCTTCTGAGACTTAGCTCCTTTCTCTCTATAGTGCCAAGCTACGTAGAATATGATGGATCAAAAGGAAGCGATAGGGGAGAGGGGGGGGGGGTGTGCATATCGCTCGTTAAATTTTTTTTTCATATCGATTCGTAAAATAAATATCAAAGTAAGACAACAGAAAATAAGATAGCTAAAGAAAGAGAGGTGACTCAAGTGGTTAATTGGTTTGGAGCTTATGTCAACTCTTACTCTAAGACACGTGATTCTTGATTGCTTCATTGGGTAATTCACTATAAATTTTCTTTATGAAATCTTCGAAAAGAAGTAATTAGTACAAACGAAAAGATAGTAGTAAAAATAGTAACATACTACTATCTTTTAGAAAATAAAACAATGCAAGCTTAATTAAAATTATACCGACAATAGGTAGAAGATGAAGCTCTCTCAACACTTCTTGATGGAGCAGCTTGCTTGTGAAGATGAAACACAGAGTAAGAGTACGAACAATAGTTTTACACAAAGATGAACTAAAAAATTGATGCATTGCCTCAGACCTCAAGCTCCCCTTATATAAGCCTAGTTTGGTCGATCGAAAAACCATTCGGTCGACTGGTCCTTTTAGTCACATGAACATGCTATCGGTCAACTGAACCCCTTGCTTTCCTTCTTCGATGAGATCCGATCTCTGCGTATTTATGAGCATTTATGGTTCAATCGACTGATACTCTTGATCTGTTAATCGATTTGTGCAGTTTCCCTGTTTGTCGAGATTCACCATTAATTCTCTGATTGTTGGGTTGACCAATCCTTGGGTTTGGTCAACCGATCAGCTTGACTTCTATGTTTACTTTGGCTCGATCTGATCTCTGCCAAGTCACCTTTATTCGGTAGACCGATCTACTGGTTCGGTTAATTGATCAATCACTTTACCAAATATTACTTCGAACTGATCTCTGGTCTATACAACCTGGTTCGGTCAACCGATCTTGGTGTTCCATCGACCGATAACTTTGGTTCCTACAAAACAAAGTTAAAATAAATACTCTTGCAAAATAAAGCTAGCATATTGATAATATATGATGCATGAATAGTAATATGCATGAGTAGTAATTGACAGTCAAACTATCTTGATCTCAGCTTAGAAACCTTCCCAGTTTCTTCAGTTGGATCAATGACCTAAGGTTGTTCCTTTTCGGAACACGACCTCACCGTCGTTCCTCTCCAGTTGCTTACCTCAACCTACCTACCAAACATTAGTCCTCCAGACCTGTTTGGACTTTCTCTACTCAGTGTCTAATCCTTGATCCACTAAGACTTTTCTTGCAATACTACATTAACCAATAGCAATAATAGGAATAAAGAACACTATGATAAAACTAAACTTAGATTTACCAAAATCCGTTAGTCTGGTAATCGCACCATCCGATCAACTTTTCTTAGAGTTCACTCCTCCAAGATTTCTCGTTACCTAAAATTACCTTTCAATAGGATTTTTTCCATCTGGCTTCACTTACCAGAACCTAAAGTTATCTCCCTCTAGGATTTTCTCCACCTGACTTCACTCACCAAGACCTAAGGTTACCTCCCCCTAGGATTCTCTCAATATGGCTTCACTCACCAGGACTTAGCATTGGATTAGCCCGCCAGAGATTCAATATCGGGTCCTCTAGGCCTATCGAATCTTTCTACCTGGTTTCCACGATCTGTTGAGATTTTTCTTGCTTAACAGGGACTAGGACTTCCCTTACCTAACCGTAGTTAACACTAGTCAATTGGTAGACTTCTCACCCTTGTCTAGCAATGATTAGAATTTTCCTTGTTTAACCACAGTTAGGATTAGTCACTCGATAGACTTCTCACCCTTTCCCTTGATCAAGCTCTATTAAACATATTTTTCGGACACTAAAACTTTTGGAGGTCGATTGCACTAACAGAATAAACCTGGTCGGCTCTAGCGTTGATCGAGCATATGAGGCCCAGCTCCCCTTTTTTATAAGATAACACTTAACTTATGGTCAGTCGACCCAAAGGGCTAGGAGATCCTATGGGGCTAAACTCCCCATTTATCATATGTCAGTCTTCCATCATACAGCTGGTCAGCTGCAAGGCCGGTCGGACTATCTTTAGGAGACAATATGGTTAGGGAATTGCAACAACCTATCAGAAAATAACAGCTATTCGTTAGAGAATATTTTTCTACTATAATATATACCTAACATTACTTGACATATTCTGACATCAGATATTCTTTGACATATTTGATTACAGAGGTTAAAAGGGTTGTATAAAAGGAGGGCCCTCTGCATTGGCCAGGTAACTTTATACTACATGGGCACACGTGCATCAACATGACTGCCCTACTATTCATCTTCTCCATTTTTTGCTCAGCTACTGTTCTGATTTGAATATCAAAGTGCCTTTGCCAGGAACCCTCTGTTGGTGCAATATTCCCTAGGTCAAGGTTGACCTGGTTGACTAAACTTGAATTGGTTCAAGCTCGAGTCTTGATGTTTGAGTTTCGATGTTTGACAATACATGTAGACAACACAAGGAGATTGCAGGTGCAATGGTTCATGTGGGGAGATTGTGAAGGAGAGTCAAGCATGTCAAGGTTGACTGGATACTTGACTGGAAAATCTTGGTGAGTGAAGCCAGGTGGAAATCCTGGTGAGTGAAGCCAGGTGAAAATTCTGGTGAGTGAAGCCAGGTGAAAATCCTGGTGAGTGAAGCCAGGTGAAAGTCCTAGTGAGTGAAGCTAAGCAGTAAGGAAAATCCTGGTGAGTGAAGCCAGGTGGAAATCCTGGTGAGTAAAGCCAGGTGAAAGTCCTGGTGAGTGAAGCCAGGCAGAGGAGAAGTCCTAGTGAGTGAAGCTAGGCAGAAGGGAAATCCTGGTGAGTGAAGCCAGGTGAAAGACCTAGTGATTGAAGCCAAGCAGTTGGGAAGTCCAAGTAGGTCAAAGGGATTGACCGGATACTTGGCACGAGGAAATCCAGATGGGTCAAGGTTTGACCAGACATCTGATAAAAGTCCAAGTGGGTCATAGAGGACTAGACACTTGACACGAGGAGAAAAGTCCAAGTGGGTTAAAGGGATTGATCGGACACTTGGTGAGAGAGTTCTAGCAGGTCAAGGATGACCGGATGCTAGGCATAATGTACCAACAGGTCATGGTTGATCGGATGTTGGTGTAGGGGACTTTGGACTTATTTTTGGACAAAAACAAGAGCTGGATCGATCAGTCGATCGATTGGCTCATGCCCAATCGATCGACTGATCGATTGGGTGAGTCCCCACGACAAACCTCCTCCCAATCGATCAGTGGATCGATTGGGGAGAAGTGTCGCGCGAACAGAAAGCCTCCCAATCGATCGACCGATCGATTGGGAGCCTCCAATCGATTGGGCAATCGATTGGGAGGTGCGTTTTCACGCGATAAGCCTTGGATCGATCGGTCGATCGATCCAGGCAATTCCTGAAGAGCACAGAGGTGCTTTGTATTGATTGGCCGATCGATCCAAAGCCTCCCTAATTGATTGGGAGCAACCCAATCGATTGGGATTCGACCGTTGGCGTCACTGTTGGTGAGCGTTTCTCTCGACAGATCTCTTGGCTTTCATCTCCGATCTTGACAGCGATTCCACAGCTCCTCCACAGAGTTCTCACCGCCAGATCTTGAAGGTTCATGGAGGCATTTCTAAGTCAAGAGGCGGATCTACAGCAAGAGAAGAAGCTAGGGTTAGGGTTTCTTGTGTAAACCGTGTAAGCTTTCCCTTGTATTTTCTTCTCTTTGTTTCTTGTTGTATTGAGAGTATTGTAAGGCTTCTCTGCCTTCAGTAGTTACCGAAAAGGAGCATTTTCATAGTGGAGGGTGTGTGAGTGTGTGGATCCTTGGATTAGTCACCTCTTCTTGAGGTGGATACCAAGTAAATCCCTTGTGTTAGCATTGTGTGTTTGTTTCCTTGTATTTTCGCTGCACATCATCGAAGAAGCAAGCAACGACGAGCACGAGATCACGATGAGCTATTCACCCCCCTCTAGTTATATTTCGATCCCAACACCCCCTCCCTGGTTCTCGCTCTAAGGTTCCATTTGCACTTTCTGTAGGGGATCTTGTGACCGGCTAGAAGGGGGGTCGGATAGACGACGCCCTCAAATACTCGCTTCCTAGGTATTCGTTAGTGCGCAAGCGGAAATATAATAACAAATACAATACGAATACAAATATAAACAAGAAAGAAATGCAAACCGCTAACACGTTCGTTTACGTGGTTCGGAGATAACTTGCTCCTACTCCACGGTTACCCGTAAGGTGGACGATCCCTCAATCCGTCGGTGGATTAGTCACCGAAAACTTTGGCTAGCTCAAACCTCCTTGTGGGTGGAGAAACCTCACCACACCACTCACCAAAAACACTTGGACACAAGGGAAACCTTGAGCACTTAGTGACTACTAATTATGCTTTAACCAAGTCTAATTTCGTCACCTTGGCCGACCATCCCAAGCTCCTTCTTATAGAGCTTGGAAGAAAATAACCCTGTTGTTTACCGTTATTAGTTGACTGGTGCCAGCCTAACGGCTCTCTACCAGTGACTGCTACAGTGCACCAGTCGACTGCTACATTACACTAGTCAACTGCTACAGTGCACCAGTTGACTGCTACAGTAACTGCTACAGTGGCATTTGCATCTATAATACCCGTTGACTGCTACAGTACTCCCCCACAGCTTTTTTTTCTGAGTGCAATATCTCATGCACTCGTATCCTCACGACTCACTTGACTCTTTTTTGTAGCCTTGACCTCTTACCTTCAAACCAACTTCCTTTAGCTCTCGTCCCTCGGATGCATCCAAGCCCACGGCTCATCCCCAATGTCATCCTTCGCGTATGGCTCGAAGTTGCTTCCCTCAGTCCTTGTCCTTGCTGCCTTGTCCACGGTCCCTCGGATGCTCCATCCTTCACCGGACATGAAGTCATCAAGCTGAGTCATATGCGTATCTTGCAAACTTGCACACTCACATACACATATCAAATACAAGGGTAAACCTTGTTAGTTAGAGCCCTAGAGCCAATCATTTGATGATTGTTGTATGGAATCATTGTATCATATTCTTATATATAAAGGCATTTGTTTATGGTTATTATGCTTACTTGTATTGGTGCCAAATAACTAAGTATAATAGCGTCCTTGAGTAGAAGGTTCTTACCTATATCAATCGATTAGTTGAATCGATAGTGAGATAATATAGGGAACACTACTCTTAATCATTTCTAGTCAAGTATTAACATTCAAGGACAATGTTAATGCGACGAGACTAGCATGTAGGTCAACTCGATGACTTGATCTCACAAGTCATGGATATGAAGATATCAAGTTGACACATGGGTATGCATTGGAGAATGTATACTGAATGACCCGCCATGAGAAAGTATCATGGATCGTTATATGAGTGTCATATAGTTTCTCATGTGGCTATTAGTATGGCTATTAGTCCTTGGACATGAAGTCACCATGGTTCCCTACATAAGGAGTTACATACTTTGGCTTCGTCAAACGTCACCCGTAACTGGGTGGACTATAAAGGCGATTACTGGGCATGTAACAAATTATGAGGAGGGATGTGAGTGATGTAGATGAGATCTATCCCTCCTATATGACGGGAGAGACATCGATATTCTTGATAGAGTGAGACCACTAAGTGCATGACCATGCCTAAATGAGTCAATATGAGATGTTGAGCTCATTTGATTAAGTGAGTCTACTTGGGATTCAAGATTTAGATTGATTAGAGGATGACACGGTCTATGCCTCACATTGATCAATCTAGATGTCAAGGATAGAAGGACACTTGTCATATACTGTGAGGGGTCACAATTAGTAGTCACAAGGTGATGTTGGATCTCAACATTCTTATAACTTGGGTAGTAATGATATGTTGCTAGATACCGCTCATTATTTATGCTTCTAAATAGGTTTAGGAGCATTGCCAATGTTATAAGAACCATAGGGTCACACACAAAGGGCAATTAGATGGAGATTAGGTTCATTTCATGAACCTAAAGGATTAGGTTCATGTGATGAATCAAATTAGATTAATAGTAATCCAAATTAGGCTAATTGAGTTGGTCTCAATTTGGTTCATGTGTTAGATGAGTCTAATTTGGACTTAGACTCATTGAATCAATTTAATTCAATGAATAGAGATTCATTAAATTAAAATTGACTTGAACCAATTGTTAGATTAGATCAACCATGGGAGAGAAGTGGTCAAGTTTGACTTGACTTGAGAGGAAGATGAAGGGTCAAGTTTGACTTGACCATTTGCCACCTCATTGGTGAGTTGGCAAAGGTGGGCCAATGATGATGCTCCACATTATCATGATTGCTTAAGTGGGATGCCACCTCATGGGAGTTACCAAGAGTTGTGACTCTTGGTATCCCATGGAGATAAAACTCCCTCTTAATGTGGTCGACCACACTAATTCATGTGTGAGTTTCATTTCTCTTGTGTAACTCTCATATTCTTCCTCAAGCTCTCTCTTCTCTCCCTCTCCTCCACCTTGGCTGAACCATTCAAAGGTGCTAGCATACCTTTTTGTTTGGTTTCTCCATCTCTTGCTTGTGTGGATACACATAGAGGAGTATCTACTTTGATACTCTCGAGATCCGGCGAACCTCGGACGAGCGGGATTAAGCGAAGGACATCGCATCAAGGGTAAAGCTATTCTCTTTTGTAGATCTAGTTTAGATCTAGGTTAGAAACTCGTACTCGAAGTTTTTATGAAATTTATTTCTTCGCACTGATCCGGTGGCGGGGTTTCCGCAACGCAAAGAGCGGTTTTTGCGCTCTGAAAATCCCTACAGTGGTATTAGAGCCACGTGCGAAGCGCGTGCGAGTTTTAATTTGTATTTTTATGAAAATTACAGATCTGTGAATTTCTGTAAGTTTGTGTTTTTATAGATTTTATGGGTATTTTTCTCGTAGAAGCGAAGCACAAGAGTTTAGACACTTATAGGCTTCGACTACCGAGAAATTTTTTCCGAAACGACAAGGTTTCGCCCCAAATTATTTTGGGACAGCGGGCTAAGGCGCTGTAGGATCGCTTAGGAACACTCGCGATGGTTATATCGCGGGTAGGAGTGCTGCCCCTAACCCCGCAAGGGGTTTCGTTCCACGATTGCGGCCGAAAATCGCTAAACGGGACCGCTGGGAATTTTTACTCATAAAAATTGAAAAAATTATGGAAAATTTACAGAAATTTATAGAAATTACATAATTTAGAATTATATATTATTTTATGATGGTCATGGCCCAAAAGACCCCAATTTGATTGGAAATTGTGTTGTAATTCATAATACGGTCTGCGTGCCGTCATGTTGTTGTGCGTGTTGTATATTTGATACGCGACCTGCGCGTTTATTTATTCTTGTTGTAAATAGTTTAAACTCGAATGTAACTCGAGTTTCACCTTTTGTAATGTACAAAAATGAAGCGGTGGAAGGTTCACTCGAGACGGAGTTACGAGGAGGGTGCGAGCAACATAAGGTGGTCAAAGGAAGGAGCTTGAGAAGCTGTTGACCTTAGGTTGACCATCCGATCTTCTCATTAGCTTGAGAAGATTGCAGTAGGGCCATGACTAATCACAAAATTAATTAATTGCTTTTGTGTGTATATGTGATGCATGCTAGATTAGTAATTAATTAGTGCCTTAACGATTAGATTAGATCTAAGTCGCGCACATGATGTACCTCCACGATTAGATTAGATCTAAATCGAGTATATGATATGCATCGTCGATTAGATTAGATCTCAATCGCGTCAACTCAAAAAATGCCTACCATGCCGTGATACCTATCACTACCTCGATCACATGTTGTTGTTGACTCTGCCAAAGCAGAGCAACCCATATTATCTTGGTAGGGTACGGAGGGACAATCTTGGTCCTGCCTATCAACGCATGGGTGAGTACAACTCAATTAGATTGAGTAACTAGTTAACTCAATTGGATCGAGTTTAACTATAGGCATTTTCCAATGGTTGGTAAATAGGTCAAAATCATGTTTATATTAACTCTTGGGTGTATTAGCCAAAGCTAACTCGAGTTTTAATATAAATGCGGATCTTGATCGTATAAACAAGAGTTGCATAGAGATGTAATTGGTAATTAGTTATCTACCGATCATACTAAGTCTTGGGCGATTTAGCCAAAGCTAACTCAGGGCATAGTATGATGTGGATCTTGTCTCACATGAATTCTATAATTCAGTGGGAGCATCATTTAATTAAAGGCCTAATTTAATGATTAATAGAATATGATATTTATTTTTCTGCATTTTCTGTTGTAGATAACCATGACGTCAAATATGAACTCTTTCTCCCTGCGTTCCATCCTTGAGAAGGACAAGCTCAATAGAGCTAATTTCCTAGACTGGTACAAAAATATGAGAATCATTTTCACACAAGAACGTAAACTGTACGTTCTGGAGCAGCCCATTCCAGATGCACCTCCTGCCACTGCCACGCGAGCTGACCGTGATGCTTACAAGAAGCATCAAGATGACGCATTAGATGTGTCATGTCTTATGCTCGTGACCATGAACTCTGAGCTTCAGAAGCAACACGAGTTGATGGACGCTTATGATATGGTTGAACATCTTCGTCAACTATATCAAGGACAAGCGAGGCACGAGAGATTCAAGATCTCTAAGGCACTGTTTCAGTGCAAGATGCAAGATGAGACTCAAAATGATTGGGTACATAGAAAACCTACAGAGGTTGGGATTCCCACTTGGCCAAGAGCTAGCCACTGATCTGATCTTGCAATCCTTGCCAGATAGCTATAGTCAATTCGTTCTAAATTATAATATGAACGATATTGACAAGCCACTATCTGAGCTGCTTAGCATGCTAAGAACTGCTGAGCTCAACCTTAAGAAGGTTAAGCCCAACTCCATTTTGATGGTGCAAAAGGGCAAAGGCAAGGGCAAGCCTAAAGGTAAGGGAAAGTCCCAAGCCAAGGGCAAAGGCAAGACACTGAAACCCAAAGGAGGGGTCGCCAAGGATGCTACCTGCTTCCACCGCGGTCAGACCGGGCACTGGAAGAGGAACTGCAAAGTCTACCTGGAAGATCTTAAGAAGAAGAGAAGTGAGACTTGTTGGAGGATCGGTAGCCGGCTTGAAGGGGGGTTGGATAGACGACACCCCCAAATCGTTAGCTTCCTACACTATTGTTAGTTTGCGCAGCGGAATACAAAAGAAAACAAACAAGCTAAACTAAATACAAGACAAAGAAAGGAAATGCAAACCAAACCGCTAACACGTTCGATGTAACGTGGTTCGGAGATGATGCTCCTACTCCACGACGTGTCCGTAAGGTGGACGATCCCTCAATCCGTCGGTGGATTAGTCCCCGGAAACTCCGGCTAGCTCAAACCTCCTTGTGGGTGGAGAAACCTCACCACAAACTCACCAAGACCTCTTGGACACAAGGGAAACCTTGAGCACTTTTGTGACTACTAATTAAGTTTTAACCAAGTCTAATTTCGTCGCCTTGGCCGGCCATACCAAGCTCCTTCTTATAGAGCTTGGAACAAATCAGAACCTGATTTGCCCATTACCAGTCGACTGTCCAATCGACTGGTGCCAACCCAACGACTATCTCAACGGCTCTCTGCTACAGTACATCAGTCGACTGCTACAGTACGCCAGTGAAACCCTAAAATTAGGATTTTACCCGAGTACAATCTCTCATGCACTCATACCTCACAACTCATTTGACTCTTCTTTGCAGCCTTGACCTCTTGCCTTCAAGCCTACTTCCTTTGGCTCGCGTCCCTCGCAATCCCGCGGCTCGTCCCCAATGCCATCCTTAGCGTATGCCGCTTCCCTCGACCCTTGTCCTCGCTGCCTTGTCCTCATATGCTCCATCCTTCACCGACCCGAAGCCATCACTGCACAACTCATGTACACATATCAAATAACAAGGGTAAACCTAACTTAAACCCTTTGCCCAAACACCAAAACACATGGTCCCGCGGACCATTGGGATTGCTCCAACAATCTCCCCCTTTTTGGTGTTTGGCAATACGTTTAAGTTAGGGAAAACAAATAGCAAATAAACATGCTAATACAATGGACTTACGATGCCAAGGCTACATACTTGGACTTACTCCGCCGAATGGACTTACGTCGCCAAGGCTATACACTTGGACTTACACCGCCGAATGGACTTACGTTGCCAAGGCTACACACTTGGCAACCGCCGAATGGACTTACGTTGCCAAGGCTACACACTTGGCAACCGCCAAATGGACTTACATTGCCAAGGCTACACACTTGGCAACCGCCGAATCAATGCACCAAGCATTGGAACCTATCACAAGGCTCCCCCTACACCTAAGCTCCCCATTGAGCTAGGATTTTCCCACAGGGCTTTTTAAGAACCTATCACAAGGCTCCCCCTACGCAAAGGCACTAAAGGTTTTCCCAACTAAACCTTAATTCTCCCCCTTTGCCTAACATCCAAAAAATTCTCCAACAATATCCAAATTGCTGAAAATTTATCATCTAAACTGACCCTAAACTCATGTATTAATCCCCCTTGGATCCCATACATCTAAGCGAGTTGACATGGTCACAAACCAATGCTGAAAACAATTTCAGACTGGTATCAGTCGACTGCCCTAAGCGCCAGTCGACTACCCCCTTCGACACAACCTTACAGAAGCATTCTGTGGTCGAAATCTACTGTTATCAGTCGATTGGTATCGGCACCAGTCGAATGGTATCGAGAAAATGAGCTTACAGAGACATTCTGTGCTCAAAAACATTGTTACCAGTCAACTGGTATCTGTACCAGTCGACTGGTACCCTATTTTTGAAAAAATCAGCCTTTTCAGGCCAACTTCAGAAATCCACCAGAAATTCCCTAGACCTCCAAAAATTCCCAAATTTTGTGGAGAGGTCTATTGTACCCTTGTCTACCTGGGAAAAATATATTAAAAAAATATATCTATCACCAATCCCAAGATTGAAACAAAATTCAAAACTAGTTAAATGGTTCAATTGAACCTTGACCTAAAGTCATAGTTTTGGCTTCCTCTTGATGTATTTGCCCATACCAACCCACAATGCATCCCTAGCATTGGTTTATATGGCATCTATATATCCAAAACCAATTATCATGCAAAATGATCCCAATGTCATATTTCCTTGCATGAAACATAATCCATGTGTGCCAAATCCCTAGGTTTGAGACTCAAGTCCGTCTCTAAACCATTTGACACACTCCATGGCTCCTCTAGACCCCCAAGTAGAACCCACCTGAGATCCATTGACCATGGGTCCCAAATTGACTCTTGGAGCTCCCCCTAGAGCTCTTTACCTTAGTCACCTCCCTAGGAGACTCATCTATTGTGACCAAACCACAATGATGTCCCTTAGAAGATCTCCTTATCTTCTTGATCTTGGACACATCATCCTTGCCATAATCATATGCAACCCTAGCATATTTCTTTTTATTGGCCTTGGATGACTCTCCCTTGCCCTTATCATGTGCCACCTTAGCACATGGTCTCCTTTTGACCTTGGAGACACTAGATCGGTATCCCAAACCCAATCTATCATTGTTGGGTTTTTGACTCCCCAACACCATACTTAATCCCTTAGATCCAATAGTGAATCTCTTAAGAAATTTCTCTAAACCACCAAGCTTTGCCTTCAAAGCTTGATTCTCCCTTTCTAGGTTCCTAAACCTAGAGTCAACATGTCCACCTTGGACATTCCTAGACCTACCCTTTCTAGGCATATGTCTCCCCTTCTTGGGATTAATGCCTTGGTTCTCTATTACCTTCTTCTCCTTAGGTAATGAGAATTTAACTTTCGTAGGTCTATCATGCATAGGTCTCCTAGGGTTATGATCGATATTTACCCTATTCCTATCATGATATTTAAATCCAAAATTTTACATGGGTAAATAATGAGAATTATTCCTAGCATGCATGGAGGAATGAAAATTTGAATTGGATTTCAAATTAGGGTATACCTCCCTTACCCTTGAAGCTCCCCCTTGACTTGAGCTCTTCTTCTTTTTCTTCTCTTTCTCCCATTTCTTTAAATGTGCAAGCTTCTTGATTTCCCTCTTCTTGGGGCATTTGGTGTGGTAGTGTCCCTTCTCCCCACATGTGAAGCATGTAATGCACATTCTCCTCCTTTGGGCTTCTTCATTTCTACAACCCATGTTAGTATTCAAAATAACTTGATTGAGTTTAGGAGTTACCTTCTTCTTACCCATTGGACACCTACTCTTGTAGTGTCCCTTCTCATTGCATCCGAAGCATACAATGTGATCTTTTGACTTTGCTTCGGTGGAGGTACTCACTAAGTTGACTTCCAAGACTTCTTCTTCACTTGTCTTGGATTCTTCCTCACCCTTTGAGGATGTCTCCTCATCCACACTAATGGATGCCATTTCTTCATCCTTCTCCTCCTTCTCCTCGAAAGTTGAGTGCTCGTCACCTTCCGGTTGCTCCTCCTCTACTTGAGCTTCTTCATCCGTTTCTTTGGATTTTTCTTCTTCTTGTGTAGGCATAAGTTCTTTACCTAGAACTTTCTTTACTTTGCTCCATAAATCATGGGCATTCTTATATCCACCTACATCACTCAATACGTTAGAAGGCAAAATATCTACCAAAATTGATATTACCTTATCGTTTGCCTTTGACCGTGTTGTTTGCTCTTCCGTCCAATGTCGTGGTCGGAGCTTCTTCCCTTTCTTGTCCTTCGGAACTTCAAATGGCTCTTCCACCACCATCATTGTGTCCCAATCCATCTCAAAGAAGTTCTTCATCTTCACCATCCAAAAGGTGATGCCCCATAAGCTTCCTCCTTCGAACTTTGGCGGATCTATCAAGCCGGTCATCTTTGCTTCCTCGGCGGTTAGTCCGACGGAGAGCGACCTTGCTCTGATACCACTTGTTGGAGGATCGGTGGCCGGCTTGAAGGGGGGTTGGATAGACGGCACCCCCAAATCGTTAGCTTCCTACACTATTGTTAGCTTGCGCAGCGGAATACAAAAGAAAACAAACGAGCTAAACTAAATACAAGACAAAGAAAGGAAATGCAAACCAAACCGCTAACACGTTCGATGTAACGTGGTTCGGAGATGATGATCCTACTCCACGACGTGTCTGTAAGGTGGACGATCCCTCAATCCATCGGTGGATTAGTCCCCAGAAACTCCGGCTAGCTCAAACCTCCTTGTGGGTGGAGAAACCTCACCACAAACTCACCAAGACCTCTTGGACACAAGGGAAACCTTGAGCACTTTTGTGACTACTAATTAGGCTTTAACCAAGTCTAATTTCGTCGCCTTGGCCGGCCATACCAAGCTCCTTCTTATAGAGCTTGGAACAAATCAGAACCTGATTTGCCCGTTACCAGTCGATTGGTACTGTGCACCAGTCGACTGCTACAGTGCCCCTATCTGACTGCTACAGTACTCATCGGGATTTTACTCCGAGTACAATCTCTCATGCACTCGTACCCTCACGACTCATTTGACTCTTCTTTGCAACCTTGACCTCTTGCCTTCAAACCTACTTCCTTTGGCTCTCGTCCCTCGGATGCATCCAAGCCCGCGGCTCATCCCCAATGCCATCCTTCGCGTATGCCTCGAAGTCGCTTCCCTCGGCCCTTGTCCTCGCTGCCTTGTCCACGGTCCCTCGGATGCTCCATCCTTCACCGGACCCGAAGCCGTCAACCTGAGTCATATGTGTCACCTGCAGTCCTGCACAACTCAAGTACACATATCAAATAACAAGGGTAAACCTAACTTAAACCCTTTGCCCAAACACCAAAACACATGGTCCCGTGGACCATTGGGATTGCTCCAACAAGACTTCCACTTCAGGTATATATGTTATAGAAGTCAATCTATCTATTTCTTCATCATGGGTGTTAGATACCGGATGTGCTTATCACATTTGTACTAATGTGCAGGCGCTGAGAAATAGCAGGGCATTGACGAAGGGTGAGGTGGAGCACGGGTTGCTGCTGTTGCTGTAGGAACTTATCATCTATCTTTGCCTTCTGGGCTTGTATTAGAATTAGATGAATGTTGTTATGTGCCTGCTTTAACTAAGAACATAATTTTAGTTTCTTGTTTGGACAAGAAAGGTTTTTTATTTATAATAAAGAATAAATGTTGTTCAATTTATTTGAATGATATTTTCTATTGTAGTGCACCTCTGATGAACGGACTCTATATTCTAGACCTTAAGAACCCTATCTATAACATAAGTACCAAGAGGTTCAAGTCAAATGACATGAACCAAACCTATCTCTGGCATTGTCACTTAGGTCATATAAATGACAAACGCTTATCCCAGCTCCATAAAGATGGTTTGCTCGACTCATTTGATTTTGAATCTTATGAGACATGTGAGTCATGCCTACTGGGCAAGATGACCAAGACTCCCTTTAGTGGACACAGCGAGAGAGCGACTGACTTGTTAGGACTTATACATAGTGATGTATGTGGCTCTTTCAATGTCGCTATCAGAGGTGGTTATAGGTACTTCATTACATTTACTGATGACTTCAGTAGATATGGCTATGTGTATTTGATGACACATAAGTCAGAATCCTTTGAAAAGTTCAAAGAATTCAAGAATGAAGTACAAAATCAGCTTGACAAGAGTATTAAGATACTTCGATCAGATCGAGGTGGTGAATACCTTAGCCATGAGTTTCGTGACTATCTAGCTGAGTGTGAGATTCTATCTCAACTCACTCCTCCTGGAACACCACAGTGGAATGATGTATCTGAAAGGAGAAATCGTACCTTATTAGATATGGTACGGTCTATGATGAGTCACATAGATCTTCCCATGTATCTTTGGGGCTATGCTCTGGACACAGCAACCTTCATTCTCAACCGAGTTCCATCTAAGGCTGTAATAAAGATACCATATAGGATATGGACTGGGAGAGATGCCCAGGTGTCTTTTATGAGGATTTGGGGTTGTGAGGCTTACATTAGACGTCAAGTCTCGGACAAACTGGGACCCAAATCCGATAAGTGCAATTTTATTGGATATCCCAAGGAAACGAAGGGATATTACTTCTACATTCCCAGTCAACACAATATAGTTGTGGCTAAGACTGTGGTATTTCTAGAAAGGGATTTTGTTTCTAGAAAGACTAGTGGGAGTACGTTCGATCTTGAAGAAGTTCAAGATGTGGACCATAGCACTGAAGCCTCGATGGAAGTTGAACTGGAACCACAAAGTGTTGTGGATGATGTTGTTCCACAAGGAGTTGAGGAACCACAACCAGTTCAAGTAGACCTACCTCTTCGCAGATCTGATAGGGTACATCGTCAGCCTGAGAGATACTCATTTCTTTTGTCTGACCATGATGATGTTGTGCTCATTGAGGATGAGCCTACCTCCTATCAGGAAGCTGTGATAAGACCAGATTCCAAGAAATGGCTTAGAGGCCATGAGATCCGAGATGGAATCTATGTACACTAACCAAGTATGGACTTTGGTTGATCCACCTGAAGAGGTCAAACCCATTGGGTGTAAGTGGGTCTTTAAGAGAAAGACTGACATGGATGGACTTATTTATAAGGGTCGCTTGGTAGCTAAAGATTTCAAGCAAATTCATGGTATTGACTATGATGAAACCTTTTCTCCAGTAGCGATGCTTAAATCCATTCAGATCATGCTTGCTATTGCAGCGTACCACGATTATGAGATCTGGCAGATGGATGTTAAAACCGCGTTTCTGAATGGAAACCTGCTCGAGGATGTGTACATATCACAACCTGATGGTTTTGTAGATCCACAGCATAGTAGTAGAGTATGCAAGCTGCATAGGTCCATTTATGGACTAAAGCAAGCTTCTCGGAGTTGGAATCTTCGATTCGATGATGCAATCAAATAGTTTGGTTTCATCAAGAATGAAGATGAACCTTGTGTCTATAAGAAGGTTATTGGGAGCACAGTTGTCTTCCTTATATTGTATGTGGATGACATACTACTCATTGGGAAAGACATTCCTTTACTGCAGTCTGTCAAGACTTGGCTAGGGACTTGTTTCTCAATGAAGGACTTAGGTGAAGCATCCCGTATTCTAGGCATACAGATCTATAGAGATAGATCTACGAGATTGTTTGGCCTAAGTCAGAGTACATACATTGACAAGGTATTACTTCGGTTTGCCAAGTAGAACTCCAAGAAGGGATTTCTGCCGATGTCACATGGTATGAGTCTTTCGAAGACTCAAGGTCCCTCTTCTAGTGAGGAGAGAGACTACATGGATCCGATCCCTTATGCTTCAGCCATAGGATCTTTCATGTATGCCATGCTATGTACTCGTCCTGATGTCTCGTATGTTTTGAGCATGACGAGCAGATACTGGATAGCAGTCAAGAATATTCTTAAGTACTTGAGAAGGACTAAAGAATATTTCTTGATATATGGAGGCGATGATGAGCTAGCTATAAAGGGTTACAGTGATGCCAGCTTCCAGACCGACCAGGATGATTATCGATCGCAGTCAGGGTTCGTGTTTTCCATAAATGGTGGTGCTGTGAGCTGGAAGAGTTCGAAGCAGGACACAGTTGCTGATTCTACAACAGAGGCCGAGTATATTACTGCATCAGAAGCAGCAAAGGAGGCAGTTTGGATCTGCAAGTTCATTACTGAGCTTGGGGTGGTTCCTAGCATAGATGATCCCATAGAGCTCTATTGTGACAACAATGGAGCAATAGCACAGGCCAAGGAACCTCGCTCACATCAGCGGACCAAACACATACTACGACACTTCCATCTCATTCGAGAGATCATCGATAGAGGAGATGTGAAGATTTGTAGAGTACCCACTGAGGCTAACATCGCAGATCCCTTGACCAAGGCTTTGGCACAGAGAAAGCATGATGATCACACTAGGTCTTTGGGCCTTAGAGCCTATACTGATTGGCACTAGTGCTAGTGGGAGATTGTTAGTTAGAGCCCAAGAGCCAATCATTTGATGATTGTTGTATGGACTCGTTGTATCATATTCTTATATATAAAGGCATTTGTTTATGGTTATTATGCTTACTTGTATTGGTGCCAAATAACTAAGTATAATAGCGTCCTTGAGTAGAAGGTTCTTACCTATATCAATCGGTTAGTTGAATCGATAGTGAGATGATATAGGGAACACTACTCTTAATCATTCCTAGTCAAGTATTAGCATTCAAAGACAATGTTAATGCGACGAGACTAGCATGTAGGTCAACTCGATGACTTGATCTCACAAGTCATGGATATGGAGATATCAAGTTGACACATGGGTATGCATTGGAGAATGTATACTGAATGACCTGCCATGAGAAAGTATCATGGATTGTTATATGAGTGTCATATACTTTCTCATGTGGCTATTAGTATGACTATTAGTCCTTGGACCTGAAGTCACCATGGTTCCCTACATAAGGAGTTACATACTTTGTCACCCGTAACTGAGTGGACTATAAAGGCGATTACTGGGTATGTAACAAATTATGCGGAGGGATGTGAGTGATGTAGATGAGATCTATCCCTCCTATATGACAGGAGAGACATCGATATTCTTGATAGAGTGAGACCACTAAGTGCATGACCATGCCTAAATGAGTCAATATGAGATGTTGAGCTCATTTGATTAAGTGAGTCTACTTGGGATTCAAGATTTAGATTGATTAGAGGATGACACGGTCTATGCCTCACATTGATCAATCTAGATGTCAAGGATAGAAGGACAATTGTCATATATTGTGAGGGGTCACAATTAGTAGTCACAAGGTGATGTTGGATCTCAACATTCTTATAACTTGGGTAGTAATGATGTGTTGCTAGATACCGCTCATTACTTCTGCTTCTAAATGGGTTTAGGAGCATTGCCAATGTTATAAGAACCTATAGGGTCACACACAAAGGGCAATTATATGGAGATTAGGTTCATTTGATGAACCTAAAGGATTAGGTTCATGTGATGAATCAAATTGGATTAATAGTAATCCAAATTAGGCTAATTGAGTTGGTCTCAATTTGGTTCATGTGTTAGATGAGTCTAATTTGGACTTAGACTCATTGAATCAATTTAATTCAATGAATAGAGATTCATTAAATTAAAATTGACTTGAACCAATGGTTAGATTAGATCAACCATGGGAGAGAAGTGGTCAAGTTTGACTTGACTTAAGAGGAAGATGAAGGGTCAATTTTGACTTGACCATTTGCCACCTCATTGGTGAGTTAGCAAAGAGTGGGCCAATGATAATGCTCCATATCATCATGATTGCTTAAGTGGGATGCCACCTCATGGGAGTTACCAAGAGTTGTGACTCTTGGTATCCCATGGAGATAAAACTCCCTCTTAATGTGGTCGACCACACTAATTCATGTGCGAGTTTCATTTCTTTTGTGTAACTCTCATCTTCTTCCTCAAGCTCTCTCTTCTCTCCCTCTCCTCCACCTTGGCCGAACCATTCAAAGGTGCTAGCACACCTTTTTGTTTGGTTTCTCCATCTCTTGCTTGTGTGGATACACATAGAGGAGTATCTACTTTGATACTCTCGAGATCCGGCGAACCTTGGACGAGCGGGATTAAGCGAAGGGCATCGCATCAAGGGTAAAACTCTTCTCCTGTGTAGATCTAGTTTAGATCTAGGTTAGAAACTCGTACTCAAAGTTTTTACGAAATTTATTTCTTCGCACGTATCTGGTGGCGGGGTTTCGGGGTTTCGGCAACGCAAAAAGCGATTTTTGCGGCCCGAAAATCCCTACAAACCTAACTTAAACCCTTTACCCAAACACCAAAACACATAGTCACATGGACCATTGAGATTGTTCCAACAATCTCCCACTTTTAGATGTTTGAAAATACGTTTAAGTTAGGGAAAATATATAGCAAATAAACAAGCTAAAAAAAAACAATGGACTTATGTCACCAAGGATACACACTTGGACTTACACCGTCGAAACAAAATGCAAACATGCATTGGAACCTATCACAAGACTCTCCCTACACCTAAGTTCCCCAATGGGCTAGGATTTTGCCACAGGGATATTTAAGAACCTATCACAAGGCTCCCCCTATGCAAAGACACTTAAGGTTTTCCCAACTAAACTTTACTTCTCCCCCTTTGCCTAACATCCAAAAAGCTTTCCAACAATATCCCAATTATCGAAAACTTGTCATCCAAATTGACCTTAAACTCATGTATTTATTCCCCATGGATCCTATACATCTAAACGAGTTGACACGGTCAAAATCAGTGCTGAAAAACACTTTCAGGCTGGTATCAGTCAATTTCCCTCAAGTACCAATCGACTGGTCCCTTCGACACAACCTTACAGAAACATTCTGTGGTCAAAAATACTGTTATCAGTCGACTGGTATCGACACCAATCAACTGATCTCATCAAAATGATCTTATAGAGACATTCTGTGCTCAAAAATATTGTTACCAATCGACTAGTATCTGCACCAGTCGGTACCCTATTTCTGTAAAAATCAACATTTTCTGACCAACTTCAGAAATGTACCAAAAATTACATAGACCTCCAAAATTTCCTAAATTTTATGAAGAGATATGTTTTACCCTTATCTACTTGGGAAAAATATATTACAAAATCTATCTATCACCAATCCTAAGATTGACACAAAATCTAAAACTGGCTAAATGGTTCAATTGAACTTGACCTAAAGTCCTAATTTTGGCTTCCTCTTGATGTATTTGCTCATGCTAACCCACAATGCATCCCTAGCATTGGTTTATATGACATCTATACATATAAAATCAATTATCATGCAATATGACCTCAATGTTATATTCTTGTATGAAACACAAACTAATTGTGCCAAATTCCTAGGTTTAAGACTCAAGTTCTTCTCCAAACCACTTGGCACACTCTATGGCTCCTCTAGACTCCCAAGTAGTACCCACCTGAGATCCATTTGCCATAGGTCTCAACTTGACTCTTAGAGCTCCCCCTAGAGCTCTTAGCCTTGGCCACCTCCCTAGGTGACTCATCCAAAAATTGCTAGGCCACATCGGTGCACCTCCGGTGACACTTGGCCTACAAATCTAACCTTTTTAAGCTTGGACACCTTGTCCTTGGTTAATTTATTCTTACCATTAAATGACTTTCGCTTGCCATTTATTGACTTCTCCTTGCCATAGTCATATGCAACCTTAGCATAAGACTTTCCCTTAGCTTTGAAGAACTCTCCCTTGCCATGATCATTTGCCACTCTAGCATATGATCTCTCCTTAGCCTTGGAGGGACTAGATCGGTATCCCAAGCCCAATCTATCATTGTTGGGTCTTTGGCTATCCAACACCATATTTAATTCCTTAGATCTAACATTGAATCTCTTAAGGAATTGTTCTAACTTATCAAACTTTTCGCTTAAAGCTTGATTCTCCTTCTCTAGGTTCCTAACCCTAGAGTTAATTTGTCCACATTGGACATTCCTAGACCTACCCTTCCTAGGCATATGTCTCTCTTTCTTGAGATTAATGCCTTGGTTCTCCTTAGGTCTACCATTTCTAGGTTTATCATGCATGAGTTTCCTAGGATTTTGATCTACATTAACCCTATTCCTATCATGATATCCAAAACTAAAATTTTGCATGGGTAAATAATAAGAATTATTCCTAGCTTGCATGAGAGTATAAGAATTTAAATTTGAATTAAACTTCAAATTAGGGTACACCTCCCTTACCCTTGAAGCTCCCCCTTGACTTGAGCTCCTCTTTTTCTTCTCCTATTTCTTTAATTGCACTAGCTTCTTGATCTTTCCCTTCTTGGGGCATTTTGTGTGGTAGTGGCCCTTCTCTCTACACGTGAAGCATATGATGCACAATCTCCTTCCTTGGATTTCTTCATTCCTACAACCCTTTTTAGTATTTAAATTAACTTGAATAAGTTTAGGAGTTACCTCTTTCTTACCCAATGAACATCTACTCTTGTAGTGTCCATTCTCATTACACCCGAAGCATATTATGTGGTCCTTTGACTTCACTTTGGTGGAGATGCTTGCTACGTTAACCACTTCCAAGACCTCTTATTCATCCTCTTCACTTGTCTTGGATTCTTCTTCAATCCTTGAGGATGTAGGTGATGCCTCATCTTCCTCATCCACACTTGTGGATGGCCTTTCTTCTTCCTTCTCCTCCTCGGAAGTTGAGCATGAATCGACTTCCGGTTGCTCCTCCTCTACTTGAGCCACTTCTTCCTTTTCTTCGGATTTTCTTTCTTCTTGTGTAGGCATGAGTTCTTCTCCTAGAACCATCTTTATCTTGATCCTTAAATCATGGGCATTCTCATATTTACCTACACAACTTATCACGTTAGAAGGCAAAATTTCGATCAACATTGATATTACCTTGTTGTTTGCCTTTGACCATGAGGTTTGCTCCTCCGTCCAATGTCGTGGTCGAAGCTTCTTCCCTTTCTTACCTTTTGGGACTTCAAATGGCTCTTCCACCACCATCATTGTGTCCCAATCCATTTCGAGGAAATTCTTCATCTTCACCATCCAAAAGGTGATGTCCCATAAGCTTCCTCCTTCAAACTTCGACGGATCAATCAAGCCGATCATCTTTTGCTTCCTTGGCGATTAGTCCGATGGAGAGCGTCCTCGCTCTGATACCACTTGTAGGAGATCTTGCGACCGACTAGAAGGGGAGTTAGATAGACGATACCCCCAAATACTCGGTTCCTAGGTATTCGTTAGTGTGCAAGCGGAAATACAATAACAAATATAAATACGAATACAAATCTAAACAAGAAAGAAATGCAAACCGCTAACACATTCATTTATGTGGTTCGGAGATAACTTGCTCATACTCCACGGTTGTCCATAAGGTGGACGATCCCTCAATCCGTCAGTGGATTAGTCCCCGAAAACTCTGGCTAGCTCAAACATTCTTGTGGGTGGAGAAACCTCACCACAACACTCACAAAAACACTTGGACATAAGGGAAACCTTGAGCACTTAGTGACTACTAATTATGCTTTAACCAAGTCTAATTTCGTCACCTTGGTCGGCCATCCCAAGCTCTTTCTTATAGAGCTTGGAAGAAAATAATCCTGCTGTTTTACCTTTACCAGTTGATTGGTCCTTTCACCAATCGACTAGTGCCAGCCCAACGACTCTCTACCAGTTGACTACAATAGTACACCAATCGATTGCTATAGTACTACTGTAGTGTCGTTAGCTGCTACAGTACCCGTTGATTGCTACAATACCCGTTGATTGCTATAGTAACCCCCCTCTGGAAAATTTTTTCCTGAGTACAATCTCTCATGCACTCGTACCCTCATGACTCACTTGTCTCTTCTTTGCAGTCTTGACCTCTTGCCTTCAAGTCTACTTCCTTTGGCTCTCGTCCCTCGGATGCATCCAAGCCCGCGGCTTGTCCCCAATGCCATCCTTTGTGTATGCCTCGAAGTCGCTTCCCTCAGCCCTTGTCCTTGCTGCCTTGTCCACGATCCCTCAGATGCTCCATCCTTCATCGGACTTGAAGCCATCAATCTGAGTCATATGTGTATCCTACAAACCTGCACACTTACATACACATATCAAATACAAGGGTAAACTTAACTTAAACCCTTTGCCTAAATACCAAAACACATGGTCGCACGAACCATTGGGATTGCTCCAACACTTTCTAGTGTGCGCAGAAAGGAGCAGAAATGAGCAATCGAGGTCATCTTATTTTGCCTAAAAGTCTTCTCCCAGTCAACAACAGAGTCAATTGTCTAGTGCGTCATCTCCACCACTTTTAGACAGGACCAAATTTGACATCGTCTGTGGGAACTTCTGAAACATTACTACATACAAAATATACATCAGCCACACTCGGCTGGAATATATACCCAATAGAAATAATATAACCACGCAATTAATATACACAACCTACCCGGCTGGACATAAATGAATAAAAACAACCACACAGTTAACAACAGCCCACACGACTGGAAACATGCACAGCGGAAGGCACAAAATAATACGAACATAAAACTAACAACGACACTAACAAAAATACCTACAATCACCAGACTAGACTCTAAAAAAAACACATCGACTTGTTCAAAACCAAAATACGCAAAACTAATATACATCCAAACAGTGACAAGACCCAAAAGAAACTATCCTCGACCAGGACTGGCAGTCGACATCTCTCCAAGCATCCATGACTCATCTATCTGTTATCTGGCGAAAGAAAACCATTTTGTGGGGCGGTGAGTATTGGAACTCAGCGGGTAAAGAAAGAGATAGTGCATGAACATGACATATAAGTAAAGAGTGTCAACAGTATACAGTCTCATAAGGGAAATAGCAGATACTACACTAGAATCAAGATAAATGCTCATACCTGAAACCATATCCTAGGCCAGGTATAATAGGTCAAAACTGATACTAACCTGCTACAGTACTGCTCAGAACTACAGAGGTAATAAGCAAGGTATATACAAATTTCCAATGACTAAACATATACGATGAGATTATATCTCAACATAAGTAAACATATCAGCATATGTGAACAACAACAGTAAGTAAGCAATAACAGCATATATAGACAACAGCAGCCAAAACAAATATAATAACAACGTATGCACCTGCACCAATTGCTATACACCTCTCCAACTTCACCTCTCCTTCTCTATTTGATTCACATATTTATCGAAGCATTGCTGGACCCTTACAACATATTCATAAATTGACTACCACTCCATAGTGGCATGTGACAAGGACAACGCATCAACTCCAGCTACCACTCTCTCGAGTGGCCGAGGATGCGACATGCATGCAATGACATGATGCGAACAATGCAACAGTCATCATATAAATATATAAGCAGAAACAGGTATGCTACATGAAGCCAGCATGCTCAATATAGTACATAAATAAACAATAGTCAAAACATACAAACATGGTATTTAGTGTCTGCTATTGATCATGGACAACAAAAAGAGACTGTATGGATATGGAAACGAATTTCTCAAAGATTTCGTGGAAGTATCAAGCGCAGGAAAATAAGAGTGGAGTCAAGGTAAAAATAATTTCTTATCAACAATAGTTCATGCACCAAGATCAAAGTACTAAAAGGAACAAAGCAAAAAGTACCCGCCTTTATACGTAGATCGTGCCGGAATATCTTCACACCTTAGAGTTCGCTTCAAATCAGAATCAAATCCTACAATATAGGATATATATCATAACTAGGTTCTACCATACATCAAATAGAAAAAACCTAATCCCAATCTAATTATGTAACACCAACTAATCCCACACATAAAATAGATCAAATACTACATTTATCTCTAACCAACTGAACAATTGGCTAGACTACCACAACCTAACCATGAAATTGATTACAACTAATTAACTTGAAATCAATCTTATCCCTTGATTAATCCACCTAATTCAATATTACAATTTGATCCCTCTCAATGTAGCAAATAAATCGATTGCCAATTCCCTAACCAAATTGATTCAACATCACCGATACAACATGAAACAATCTAATCGGAAACCCCACTTCCCTTTTGACAAACACGAATCCAGAAAACCTGAAAGAACTGGATCAAGAAAAGAACCCAGCATTAAAAACCAAATCCATCAACCACCCCTTGCATCCAACTCATATCCCTCTCTCACAAAACTTAGCACAATGAAAAAGAATCGAATATAAGATCACTTGTAACCCTCCTCATCAGCAAATCCAACAAGAAACCAAAAGCTCAACAGATCAAGACGCCTCTAGCAACACCCGAATCCTTATGCTAGCTTACCAAAATAAACACTAATCCATACCTACAAGGGAGAGATCATCGGCGTGGTGACTTGAGGGGAAAGAGATCGCCGGCTGTGGGGTGCTCGTGAAAGGAGGAAAGGTCGGCTCAAGTGCGAGAACTTGGCAGCTATGGCTCGACGCAGCAGAGAACCGATGACGGCTTGGGGAGAAGAGGCCCGGTGAAGGAACGGAGGCGACGTCGCGAGGTGAGGCTCGGGGGAAGAAGATGCGGCGGCTGGTGCCCGCGTGAGGGAGAGATCGCCGGCTTGGCTTGGGGAGAGGAGGTTAGGAGGAAGGAGGCGGCGGTGGCTCGGCTGGAACCGAGAGAGAAGAAGGGAGAGGCGGCGTCGGGCTTAGGGCACGGGAGGTATTTTATACTTAGGGATTTTAAAATTAAACCCTAGATTCATTCCTCAATCAACTCCCACCTCCGGGCATTCCAAACATACTTTTTCTCGAGCCCAAAAGTTCATCCACTCTAAATACGTCGTACGAGCTCCGATAAATCCTCAAAAATTTTTTTAAAAATTCCTGAAAAATCCAATAAAAATATTTGTCAAATAACCCTATTTTTAATTATTATTTGGGTGCCGTATTTTACAACTTCACCTTAATTTGAAATGTGAAGATGGAAAAGAAGATTTGGAGTTGCTGATAGCTACCCAAGTGCAAAAGTTGTTGGTCCCGGTGTGGCCGGCTAGAAGAAGGGGGGGGGGGGGGGGGGTGAATAGTCCTGCATTGAGAGTTAGAAATTTCTCTTGCTTAAAACTTAGCAAGGACACAAATATTAGATAAACAAAATAATTAATAACAACATAAACAAATAAAATAAGAGGCAGAGATTTTTACTTGGTTATAACTTAGATGGTTGTTAATCCAAAGCAATGAAAGCACTACAAGAATCTTCTTAGTTATAGGTGGAGAAGCCTCTTACAAATATCGACAGCTCAAGAAAATAATTAGGAATTGATTACAGAAGTTGTTGTTGAAAACCTAGCTCCAGGGGGCTTTTTATAACCTCCTGGGATATAGTATCCATTGATGTTCATCGCTCGAAAACACCTCCAAGGAGATCCAAGGTGCCTCCAAGAGGATAGAGCTTATCCTTTAGCGATAAGACTTTATCCTCTTTTAACAGCTACTAGAGGCGCCTCCTACTAGGATGTATACTAAAAGCCTAACTTTTGGTATAAACATTTATCTAGAAATAAGAATCACATTGGTCAAATGTCTACATTTATGATAAATGTAGTTGTTCAATTAATTTATATTGTAGATAACATGGTGTGTAGAGTCACATACAGAAGATCATGTTATCAGTACCTTATAAATTATAAACAGTAGCTCACGACCAAGATGAAAAGGAACAAACCATTGGAAGGTCGTAGTGTAATTAGGTATTAGTTTATATTAACTATATAATTACACTAGTACACTTAGAGTGTATTGAGTAGGACCATTAGATGTCGTTTCTTTTTATACTGACTTTATAAAGGAATAAAGACCTCAGTTATTATGGAAGTGTGTGCTCTTAATCCTAATATAATAACAACCACATATATTTGATATTTATTTCTTTAATTTATCAATGGGTGAGATTTAGTTCGATAAATCAATAAGCCCGATAAGTTGGGAAATGATATTACTTATAATGTGTGTTGTTGATTATAGAAGGAAACTGTGTCCTAGTAATCTAGGTTGAGAATGACCCCAAGAGGAGCTCATAAGGATTGTCATGTTAAACCCTGTAGGTGGACTTTGTCCAATATGACGATAAGGTTGAGTGGTACTACTCTTGGACTAAGATATTAATTAAGTGAGTTGTTAGTAACTCATTAAATTAGTGGACATTCATTATCTTAAACACAGGGAGACTTACACACTCATAATAAGAAGGAGCCCAAAATGTAATTTGGGATTGATGCGGTAGTTCAATAATAATTCTTTGGTGGAATGAATTATTATTGATGAAATTAAGTTTGGTGTTGGGGCGAACACGGGAAGCTTAATTTCATCGGGAGACCAAAACCAATTCCTCCTCTCGGTCCCTATCGTAGCCTCTTGTATATAGAGAATTATACCCACCTATACCCACCTTCTTACCAAACCTATAGGGGCCGGCCTTAAGGTGGCCGGCCAATTGCTTGGAGCCCAAGCTTAGGTGGCCGGCCATATCATATTAAAAAGGGATTTTTATTAAAATTATTTCTTATGTGGATATCATGGTTTTAAAAGAGAGTTTGAAATTTAAATCTTTCCTTTCATAGCTTTCTACAAAGGATTAAGAAAAGATTTGAAATCTTTCTTTATTTGTAGATTAAAAGGTAGATTTTAATTTTGAGAAAACTTTCCTTTTTAACCATGTTCATGATTTAAAAGAGGGTTTAAAAATTAAATATTTTTTTTATAAAGCTTCTACAAAAGATTAAGAAAAGATTTGATATCTTTCCTTATTTGTAGATTAAAAGAGATTTTAATTTTTAGAGATAACTTTCTTTTTATCCACATGTTTAAAAGAAAGTTTTAATTTATAAAATTTCCTTTTTATAATCCACCATGAAGGGAAAAAATTATTGGAGAATTTTTTTATAAATTTCCGGAGACAAATTAGAAAGTTTTAATTAATTAAAACTCTCCTTATTTATAGCTTTAATGTGGCCGGCCATGTAATGTGAGAAATGAAAATTCTTTTTAATTAAATAAATTTTCCTTTTCATGGCAAAAGAATTAAGGAAGTTTTTTATTTAAATTTCCTTATTTGCCAAGATCAAGGATTATAAAAGAGGGGGTAGAGGTGCATTCATGGCTAACGACTCTATTTTATTCTTCCTCTCTTTTTCTCCTTGGTGGCCGGCCCTAGCTTCTCCCTCTTCTCTTCTTC
This sequence comes from Zingiber officinale, assembly GCF_018446385.1. Classification (NCBI taxonomy): domain Eukaryota; kingdom Viridiplantae; phylum Streptophyta; class Magnoliopsida; order Zingiberales; family Zingiberaceae; genus Zingiber; species Zingiber officinale. Next base: position 74,349,198 of record NC_056006.1, read on the forward strand.
TTGTGGTCGGCGACAACTTCTCTAGGAGCTTGGTTGGTGGCCGGATTTTACTTGAAGAAGAAGAAGAAGGAGGAGGCTTTGTTTCCTAGCATCCCTTGGAGCTTGGTGGTGGCCGAACCTCATCCTTTCATGGAGCTATTATTGTGGACGAATATTGCTTGGAGAAGAAGGTGGCTTAGGTGGATTCTCATCTTGATAGATTGTTGCCCACACAACCCCTGGGATAAGAAGAGGAATACGGTAGAAGATCAAGAGGTTATTTGCTTACAAAGAAAGGTATAACTAGTAATTATTTTCCGCATCATACTAGTTTTCTTTGTATAAATTATTTTTGGAAATACCAAACACAAGAGGCATATGATTCTAGAGTTTTCGAATTTATTTCAAAGTTGTGTTTCTTTTCTTTTATTTTTCGAATTTATGATTCGATTGTTCTTTTTGGTTAAACCTAGAGTTATTTAAGGAAATTAAATATTAGCTTTCCTTAAAAGGCTTTGTCTAGGCGGTGGTGGTTGCTCCCATATCCAAGAAGGCCATGTGTCTCACCATGCAGTCCTGGAAGCCAATTTTGAAAATTAATATTTAATGGAATTAATAACATAGGTGGATTTGAATCAATAGTGTTAAGTTTCGCTTGCGATTCAAATCTAAACCATTAAGAACATATAAGTTAAATTTGGAATCAATGATGTTAAGTTCCGTCTGCGATTCCTAATTTAACTTCTAAAGAACACAATAGGTTATTTAAGGAAAGGTTCGACACTTGTACAAAATTTTTGTACATTGGAATCGGTACGTTTTCCTAGGACTAACCAACACCTCCAACCAGTTTGAAAGCGCCTTCCATGAAGGCGCAAGGGTGCCTTCCATGAAGACGCGAGGGCGCCTTCCATCTACTTGAAAGCACCTTCCACTAGTCAACTTGAACAGTTAACCTTTAAGAAAGGTTAACTTTTCCTCGCTCTTCCTTTTGAGTAATGCTTCAGTTGTCCATAATTGAGCTCACCCGAACTCAACTACAACCTTCTTCGAGCAAGATTCCTCTCGGGCTTTTTGTCTCTCGAACGTTGCGTACATCCTTCTCGTCCACCGGTGTACTATTCCACAGCATCTCTTACCTTGGATGTACCAATCCTGTCGACTCACTTCCCATACCATTCTCTTTGCTAGTTGCGTCTTCCACTCGATTTATTGTGTTTCTAAGCTCCTGCATACTCAGATAGAAGACATCAAAACTGCAGGACCTAACTTAACCCCGTTGACCACATCAAAACTAACCCGGGGTACTTGCAATCTCTCCCTTTTTGATGTGAATCAACCCAAGTTAAGTTGGAGTAATAAACAAACTATAAAACAATTTAAAATAAATTTAGCAATAAGTACAAGCAAAAATTTAGTAATTATTAATTACTACCTACCTCCCCCTTAACTTATTCACTATTCCCATTTGATCATATTTAAAAAATTAGGGGTAATTAGTAAGAAAAATCTGAAATAATTTGAGATATTTAAAGACTAGATTTGATAAAAATAATTTAAAAATTATTTTTAAGTTTCAAAAAATATTGAAAATGTTTCTTTTGGTCAAATAAAAATAGAAAATCAAAATAAAAATTTGCACGATAAATAAATATTTATTTTGACTAGTATAAATATTTTAATCAGAAATACTAATTTTCAAAGTTAAATACTTTAAAAATAGAATATGGTTTATAAAAATCGTGATAAATTTTATGAATATATAAAATTTATTTTTATCCAAAAAAAATTTAAATTTTCAAAAATAATGTCTCACTAATTTTTAATTATAAACAAATTATTTTTGGTTAATAATTTAGAATAAATCATATAACAGTAAAAAAAAAATATTGATATTCTAATAGAAAACATAATATTTTATGACAAAAAACTAAATTTTTACAAAAATAAATCTACAGACATTTTTAATTTTAAATTACAATTTTCATTAAAAAATATAAAAAATTATTTGATGGTCGAAAAATTATGAAAATTTTCTACTGATAAATAATAATTTTTTCACAAAAAAATTAAAATCTAATTAATTTCAAATAGGAGATATATGAAGAAATTTATTTGGCTAATAAGATAAATTCAACTATAAGATAATTTAAGCATTCATAAAAATTTATTCAATATACTAAACATGATTTTAGGGCCCAAAATAAGTTTCTAGCTACTAGGTTTGTCAAATATTTTTTAGGAATATATTGTCTGGCTACTTCTATAATTTGGCACCTATGGTTTTGTAAATACCAGTTAAGTCTACCATAATTTCTAAAATTTAAATTTTGGAAAAAATTTGAATTTAAGCATGCATCATTCTTTTCCAATAATTCTATTTGTTCTTTTAATTTTGTAATTTTGTTTTTTAATTTTATCAAATTCTTCTAGTGGGCATGCTTTAGCTAAGATTGTTTTCAAATTCAATTTTTTTTTTTTTTTTTCAATTTGATATTTTTAGACTTGAGTTTGCACAATGATATAGACATTAAGGTTATATCTTCATAAATTTAGTTCGGAGGAAGAAGACATACCTCACTTGCCATGTTGGTCTCGAAGTTCGACTCTCCCCCTTCATCGTTGCTTTCCTTTGAAGTAGCTCCCCCTTCATCAATGCTCATTTTAAATGAGCTTTCTTTGTCTTTATTTTTTTGGTAACCTGCCATTAGTGCAAGTTCGACATATGCTTCAATCTTTGATTCGGATGATGATGATTCATCCCACGTCGCCTAAGGTTCTTATGCTTCATCCGTATTGGCCTTTTGTCCTTCTCTTTCTTCTTCAATTTTGGGTAGTTGCCTTTTACGTGTCCTTCATTGCAATTGTAGTACCTTATTCTCCTTTTTCCTCAAAGAGGTTTCTTGGCCTCTGACTTGTTAACTTAAAATTGTTAGACTTAAAGAATTTTAAAAATTTTCTTACCATGTATGATGTTTCATCTTCGTCAAGGGATCCTTCTTGACTTGCAAAGTTAGGTTTTAATTTGGCTCCTTTCTTTGTTCTACACACCGAGACTCATGTAATTCAAAAGTAGAAAAATAGACATTCTAGAGTACTTACCTCGAGTTCCTTGAAGATATAGTAGGAGTCTACTATATGCATCTATTCCAGTGTTCTTGGAAACATATTTAAGGCATACCTTTATGAGTTCCGATTAGTTACCGTTTCTCCGAAATTCATTAATATGGTAATTATCTCCTTGATTCTTGCATGTAGATGAGCTGCCATCTCTTTCTTTTTCATCTAGAGGTTGTTAAGTTGATTCTGGAGTAGGTCCCATCTTGTGAGTTTAGCTTCCAAGGTCCCTTCATGTAGCTCTAGGAACTTCTCCCAAATTTCTTTAGTTGAGTCATAGCTACCAATCTGACTTCTTGGGGTGGAAGAATGCTCAGCAGATGAAACTCTGCTTTGTCGTTCATCACGAAGTCGGCTTGGTCCTTTTTCATCCACATGTATTTTTATTTTTCAAATCTGTGCTGATCTTTAGGTGCTACAAAATCATATGTTATTATTAAAATAATTTCAAAGTATGTTTTGAAAAATACCTCCATTAACTTTGGCGGGTGAATGCTATATCCGACCATCATCTTGTTACTTCAGTCGGCGGTTAGTCCTTCTGAGGTGGTTGGGCTTTGATACCACTTGTTAGTCTTGATGTGGCCAGCGAGGGGGGGGGGGATAGCCTTGCAATTAGAGTTAGAAATTTTCCTTGGAACTTAGCAAGAATATAAATATTAGATAAACAAAATAATTAATAACAACATAAATAAATAAAATAAGAGGTAGAGATTTTTACTTGGTTGCAACCTAGATGATTGTTAATCAAAGGCAATGAAAGCACTAAAATAATCTCCTTCATTATAGGCAGAGAAGCCTCTTACAAATATTGACAGCTCAAGAAAATAGTTAGGAATTGATTACAAAAGTTGTTGAAAACTAGCTCCAAGGGACTTTTTATAGCCTCCTGGGATAAAGTATCTGTTGATATTCATCGCTCGGAGGCACCTCCAAGGAGGTCCAAGGCACCTCTAAGAGGATAGAGCTTATCCTCTAGCAATAAGACTTTATCCTCTCTCAACAACTACTAGAGGCGCCTCCAACCAACTTGAGGGAGCCTCCCATAAAAGAGTGAGGGCGGCTTCCATCTTCTTGAGGGCACCTTCCACCAGTCAGCTTGAACAGTTTACCTTGAAGAAAGGTTAACTTTTCCTCACTCTTCCTTTTTGGGTGATGCTCCGATTGTCTGGAATTAAGCTCACCCAAAATAAACTCCCACCTTCTTCGAGTAGGCTTCCTCCTCAGCTTCTCTTCCCTCGAACATCGTGCACATCCTTCTCTTCCACCAGTGTACTCTTCCGCAGTACATCGTCCCTCTAATGCACCGAGCCCATTGACTCACTTCCAGTGTCATCCTTCTAGCTAGCTGCATCTTCTTCTCGACTTCCTATATTCTTAAGCTCCTGCACACTCAGACACAAGATATCAAACCATAGGACCTAACCTAACCTAGTTGACTACATCAAAATTAACACAGGGTACTTATAGAAGTTTATACAACAATAACAATAATAGGCAGCAACCGGGGGTCCTTTACCAAATGACCTGGCTACATTGATGATAGACCCTCACACCCAATGAGCCATCCGAGTAGAAGACCCATCCAGGTTCCAGCTGGTTCCTCCTCCACCAATGGTTGGCTTTAATGCAAGCACTTGCATAGCCGATCAGCCTTCCACCGTGTCACCGTCCCCGATCAACTATCACCGGGTATTATTTTGCATGCCTTTTAAGGAGATGGATCAAGTAAAAAGACCTCAAGCATTATATTCTAAAGACACCTCCGTTCGGGATCTATGAAACAGAAAGGTTTAGGTTCCTAGTGGCTCTCCCGAACGGATTAGCATGCCATTCTCTCAAGAAATACTGGAACATAAATTGTCAAACCACTTCCAATCCTTGATGATAAGGGAATATGGAGGGACAATCGACCTAAGGACCACCTCCTCAAGTTTGAAAACACAACCATCCTTCACAGTACATCGATGGCATAAAGTGCCGAGTGTTTCTTAAAGCCCTCTTTATCTTTGCATAGAGATGGTTTAACCGACTCTCGACTGAGTCCATTTGCTGCTTCAAGGACTTTCACAAGGTATTTCTTCATCACTTCGCTAGGAGCTACGGGTATCACAAAACCATATTGAGCTTATTCTCCCTCAAATAGGGGCCTAAGGAGACATTCAGGGCCTACATCAAAAAGTTCAACCAGGTGGTCATGGATATTCCTTTGGCCACCTCGGAGATTCTAGTAAGTGACTTCTCTCAGGGGCTCACAGATAGCAATTTCTTTCACTCCCTAATCAAGAAGCCCCCCAGAGACTTCAACCACTTACTGGGAAGAGTGACCAAATATATCAATATAGAGGAAGCTCGATCAACCAGAAAATAAAGCAATACATCAATTCTTGCCATCACTCATATAGAATGCGAGGCTCTCCCTCCACCTTCGTAAGGTGTAGGTCGGCATATGAGCCTCCCACTTGAGCCAAGAAGGGAGGAAAGAGCAGTGCAAAAGGTGGGAGATGTCCTAGATGTTAGAATTTGAGGGATGCCCTAAGACAATCACCTTACAATTTTTTTTCCTATTTATTTGATAAGTATAGATTCACTATTTAAGTGCATATTATATGTTTAATTATCTTAAATTCAATTACTAAATGCCCGTAATATAATTCATAGAATGAGAGAATTTGTGATTGGATCGCAACTAGTGATTATCTCTACATGTGCAATTATGAATATATTTAAAATTTTCTAGTCGTCGAATTGATGCATTCAGACATCATCAATTTTGTAAGACTAGCATGAGTTATACTCCTTGGTTTGGCCAAGTAGCTATTTTCTCATTGGCTGGAGACATTGGGATGTCGAAAGTTAAACGTGGATGCTGGTTATGATAACTAGTTCATTGGAGTGACTCGCTGTAAGACTTTATATGGTCCTCTACATATATATAGATATGTTTATGAAATTCTTACTGCAGCACGAGTACAAGTTTCCTCCGACTTGAGATATACAAGTCATCTTGGTCATGGAGACTTATACTTTGACATCTTGAGCAAGCATCTCATTGAGGTGTGGACCTGTGATGATTGGGTATAAGTTGAAGTGTCCGAAGGTGTTTGGATTGTTGGTTAGTCCTAGGAAAACGTACCGGTTCCACTGTACAAATTTTTTTTGTACAAGTGTCGAACCTTTCCTTAAATAACCTATTGTGTTCTTTAAAAGTTAAATTAGAAATCGCAGACGGAACTTAACATCATTGATTCCAAATTTAACTTATCTGTTCTTAATGGTTTAGATTTGAATCGCAAGCGGAACTTAACACTATTGATTCAAATCTACCTAAGTTATTAATTCCATGAATATTAATTTCCAAAATTGGCTTCCAGGACTGCATGGCGAGGCACATGGCCTTCTTGGATATGGGAGCAACCACCACCGCCTAGGCAAAGCCTTTTAAGGAAAGCTAATATTTATTTCCTTAAATAACTCTAGGTTAACCAAAAAGAACAATCGAATCACAAATTCGAAAAAGAAGAAAAATACAAACTCGAAAAAAAACTATTTCGAAAACTCTAGAATCATATGCCTCTTGTGTTTGGTATTTCCATAAGTAACTATACAAAGAAAAACTAGTATGATGCGGAAAATAATTACTAGTTATACCTTTCTCTGTAAGCAAAAATAACCTCTTGATCTTCTACCGTATTCCTCTTCTAACCTCGGACGTTGTGTGGGCAACGATCTTCCGAGATGAGAACCACCAAGCACCTTCTTCTTCCTTGCAAGTTTCGGCCACCACAATTCTCCAAGAGAAGTAAAGGTCCGGCCACCACCACCAAGCTCCAAGGGATGCAAGAAACAAAACCACCTTTCTCTCCTTCTTCTCCTAGCTAGAACCGGCCACCATCAAGAGCTCCAAGAGAGGTTGCCACCGGTCATAAGAAGAAGAGAAGAGGAAGAAGCTAGGGACAAGAGAGGAGAAGAATAATAGAGTTGTTCACCCATGAAGGCACCTCTACCCCCTCTTTTATAATCCTTGGTCTTGTCAAATAAGAAAATTTTAATAAAAACTTCCTTAATTCTTTTGCCATGAAAAGGAAAATTTATTTTAATTAAAAAATAATTTTCTTCTCATTAATAATAATGGCCGGCCACTTCTAATTCCCCCAAACAAGGAAAATTTAATTCTTTCAAGAATTAAAACTTCCTAATTTGTTTCTAGAAATTTATAAAAATTTCTCCAATAATTTTTATCCCTTCATGATTGGTTAATAAAAAGGAAATTTTATAAATTAAAATTCTTCTTTTAAACATGTGGATAATTTCCAAAAGGAAATTTATCTCTAAAAATTAAAATCTCTTTTCAATCTACAAATAAGGAAAGATATCAAATCTTTTCTTAATCTTTTGTAGAAACTAATAAAAGAGAATATTTAATTTTTAAACTTATCTTTTAAATTATTATCATGGTTAAAAAAGAAAGTTTTTCTTAAAAATAAAATCTCCTTTCAATCTACAAATAAGGAAAGATTTTAAATCTTTTCTTAATCTTTTGTAGAAAGCTTTAAAAGGAAAGATTTAATCTTTAAACTCTCTTTTAAAACTATGATATCTACATAAGAAATAATTTTAATAAAAAATCCTTTTTAATATGAGGCTCAACCTTTAGGCTTGGCCGGCCCTAAGCTTGAGCTTCAAGCTTAGCTTGGCCGGCCCCTATTGGTTGGGTAAGAAGGTGGGTATGTGGTGGGTATAAATCTCTATATACAAGAGGCTACGATAGGGACCGAGAGGAGGAGTTAGTTTTGGTCTCCTGATGAAATTAAGCTTCCCGTGTTCGCCCTGAACACACAACTTAATTCCATCAATAATAATTCATTCTACTAAAGAACTATTATTGAACTACCGCACCAATCCCAAATTACATTTTGGGCTCCTTCTTATTATGAGTGTGTTAGTCTCCCTGTGTTTAAGATGTCAAATGTCCACTAATTAAGTGAGTTACTGACAAATCATTTAATTAATATCTTAGTCCAAGAGTAGTACCACTCAACCTTATCGTCATGTCGGACTAAGTCCACCTGTAGGGTTTAACATGACAATCTTTATGAGCTCCTCTTGGGGACATTATCAACCTAGATCACTAGGACACAGTTTCCTTCTATAATCAACAACACACACTATAAGTGATATCATTTCCTAACTTATCGGGCTTATTGATTTATCGAACTAAATCTCACCCATTGATAAATTAAAGAAATAAATATCAAATATATGTGCTTGTTATTATATTAGGATTAAGAGCACACACTTCCATAATAACTGAGGTCTTTGTTTCTTTATAAAGTCAGTATAAAAGAAACGACCTCTAATGGTCCTACTCAATACACTCTAAGTGTACTAGTGTAATTATATAGTTAAGATAAACTAATATCTAATTACACTACGACCTTCCAATGGTTTGTTCCTTTCCATCTTGGTCGTGAGCTACTGTTTATAATTTATAAGGTACTAATAACATGATCCTCTGTGTGTGACACCACACACCATGTTATCTACAATATAAATTAATTGAACATCTACATTTGGTATATACAAATGTAGACACTTGACCAATGTGATTCTTATAAATGTATATACAAAAGCTAGGCTTTTAGTATACACTCCAACAATCTCCCACTTATACTAAAAGACTATGTTGCCATACATCTGATTCCTAACCCTTCAACATGCCCATCAAAAAGCTTTTGCCTTAAGGACCTCAGTGAAAGGATCTATAGGTCATTACCTGATGCAATCTAGGCGGCAACAACTTCTCCTCACTTGTATTGGGTGGTACTTGTGCTCTATTGTGTTTACTTGCCTTATGGACTTATGGTTTCTTCGAGTTTGCTACTGCACCAATATTATTATAATAAATTGTAATAATCTTTAGACAAACCAGAAATCATATCTAAGTCTATCTCAAGGTTATTGAGTCATTCAGCTTTTATGACTACCTCAGAGGTTTGCCATATACTAAGCTTCTATGGTGGAGTCCAGAAAAACACCTATGCTTATCACTCTTCCATAGTTATGACTTTACTTCCTAAAGTGAACACAAAACCCCGAGGTCGACTTTCTATTGTCCCTATCCGATTGGAAGTCAAAATCTATGCAACCCACATGGACCAAATTAACTGCCTAATAAACTAGCATATAATCTCAAGTGCCTCTAAGGTACTAATATATGCTTTACTGCAGTCCAATGTCCTTGTCCAGGGTTACTTAGATATCTGCTAACTATGCCCAAAACAGATCTCTGATCTCGTGCATAGCATGCATTAGGCTTCCGACAGCCGAAGCGTAAGGAACTACTTTCATGTCCTTTATTTCCTTTGATGTCTTCTGAGACATCTCTTTAGATAAAGCTACTCCATGCCTAAAAGGTAAGAAACCTTTCTTGGAGTTCTGCATGCTAAAACGAGCTAAGATTGTTTCGATTTATGAAGCTTGGGATAAGTAAAATATATTCTTTTCTTGCGATCCCTTTGATCCCAAGAATATATGCATTCTCCCAAGTCCTTCATATCAAATTGTTTGGACAACCATACTCTTACTTCCGACAACACTTTGATATTATTTCCAACTACAAAAAATGTTATCTACGTATAGTACAAGAAATACCACCACGCTTCCATCACAGTTCTTGTATACACAAGACTTATCCGGTAACTAAATCCATAAGACTGGATTACAACCGGATGTTCCAAGACCTTGAAGCTTACTTCAGTCCATAGACTGATTGAGCTTACAAACAAAAATGCTCTTTTGCCCTTTGCAATGAACCTCTCTGGTTGCTTTATATGAATGCATTCTTCAAGACTTCCATAAAGGAAAGCTGTCTTATCATCCATTTGCCTAATCTCATAGTCTATATGAGTAGCAATAGATAAAAGAATCTGGATAGAATTAAGCATGGCTACCGATAAAAGGTTTCCCCTTTTTTAACAAGCCTTGCTTTGAAAGTTTCTACTTTCCCATCTATCCCTTTTTTTTTTCTATTGTAGACTTATTTTCACCCTATGACTTTTACACCACTTGATGGTACTACAAGCTTCCAGATTTTATTAGAATACATATATTCTAATTTTGTATTCATTGCTCTTGGCCGAGATATGCATCTTTATCTTGGAGTGCTTTGTCATATGTCCGGGGATCAGACTCATGTTCATTTGAGATCAAGTCTAAAGTCTTTCTCAAAACATGAATCTTTTAGGTTGTTTAACAACCCTCCCACTACGATGAGGCACTGCCTATAATTGTGTATCAATTGTTTCTTGTGATATTTCATCTTGTACAGTTGGTACTAGATTAGACTTGTCCTTTATTATTTTCTTAAGAACAAATTTACTTATGGGCTTGTGGTTCATTTATATAGTCCTCTTCTAAAAATCAGTCATTGATGCTAACAATGACCTTCTGTTTTTTTAAGACTATAAACCTACTTTCATTTCTCTAGGATAACCTACAAACAAGTGAATTCCTATCCAACATATCATTGTCTCTCTTCAGCATATGTGATGGACTACCCGAATCCGAATATGCTTCAAAATAGGCTTACGCCTATTCAGCAATTCTATATGAGTAGAGAGTTCTGACTTTGGAAGGTACTATGTTCACTTCCGTTTCCAGAGTATATCCTTAAAATGAATTTGGTAATTTTCTGAATAACTCATCATCAATCTACTCATTTCCTTAAGAGTCTTATACCTTCTACTACACCATTCTGTTGGGGTGTACCAGGTGTAGTTAGTTGGGATTAAATCCCAACTTCTGATTAGTGACTCTAAACTATCCTAAGAGGTACTTGTTACTACGATTTCACCGTAGTATCTTGATACTTTTACTTTGACGTTACTCCACATCAGCTTAGTATTCTTTGAACTAATCAAAGTACTAAGACTTGTGGCGAGTCAAGTAAAAGTATCCTTATCTCGAATAGTTGTCTATAAAAGAGACGAAATATTCGATACTACCTCTTGTCTGGATAGTCATAGGATCACACAAAATAGAATGAACCAATTTCAACATATCTTTGGCTCCATACCCCTTAGACTTAAAAGCTTCTTAGTTATTTTTCCTTCCAAGTAAGACTCGCAGGTTGGAAAGATTTCCACTTCCAACGAACTCAAGAGTTCATTGGTTATTATCCTTTGAATCCTACTCAAGTTAATATAACCTAGCCTTAGATGCCAAAGATATAATTGGTTCAATTCCGAAGGTTGCTTTCTCTTAAAGTTAGAAGATGTGTTATTTAATTTGCATTATGGGAGTTATTGGATTTATAAATTGCCATCTAACGTACCAGAATAGATATATTTCCTATTTTCTCGATAACAACTTTGTTATCAAAATAGACACAATATTTATTTTTTAAATAGTTTAGAAACTGAAATAAATTTCTTTCTAAACTTGGTACTTAAAAGCAATTTCTTAAAATCCATGTTTTATTCCTATCAAAGGATAAACATCTCCCACTGCAACAGCTACTACTTTTACAGCAATGCCCATGTGGACGGTGATTTATATAGTTGTCGGATTTTCTGGAACCCCTGCAATGAATTGCAGACATAATCAGTGGTTCCTGTATCTACACACCAGGTACCGGTAGATAACACCACTAAATATGTTTCAACAACTAACAAAATACACCGTTATTATTCTCGGTTACGAGATGACGGTCTACCTTAATGTCTCAAGTTTTACCCATTACTTAGGACTACTAAATCTATTCTGTAGAATAACAATTAGGCTCATTTGAAAACCTAAGAATCATAAAAAAATATAGACCCAGCAGTTAGACAATGCCCAAATTTCTATTCCAATCTATATAGTTGGGACCATTAATTTTATTCTATTTTATTATAATGTACAATGTTGAAGTCATCCTATGAATTACATAAAATATTTGGTCAAGACTCTAAATTTAAAATAATATTGATTCCTCAAACAATACTATTTAAATTTACCAACACCTCAAAACACCGTGAGTTTTGCATGCCACGTTAGTGTGGACGTATACAAAATCAACATTTGTAAGAGGAGGGTTTACCCATTGACTATCTTGTCAATATAACTTTTTGACAAATAAAATTACCTCAAACACCATGAATCTTGTATGCCACGTTAGTGTGGACGTATACAAATTCAAACATTTGTAAGAGGGGTTTATCAATTTTATTTTCTTGCCAATTTAGTTTTATGACAAATCAATAGTTGGTTTCCCTTTGGTCACACAAGTGATAGTAGTGACTCCGTTGGGGAGGATACTATTAAATGTGTCTAAGTGTACACCATTACTTGATACTAAGTCCATTAAATAGAATTGTGCTCATTTGAGAGTCACACACATCCTAAATAACTTCCTATAACCATCCATTAAGGAAGTTTGATCTAGTGATCCGCAAACAAACTCATCCGTTGTGGAGGGAGGCACTCAGAGCCAACACGCAAGCTTGTTGCATCACTTACAAACCAGTAATGGAGACCGTGGGATTAATATACTAATCCCTCTCCCACTTAGTTATTTAAGGTGAGGAATTTTAACCTATGCTAGCATATAACACATACATACACACATCACAGTAAATAAAAGCAATAAACATGGAAATTAATTTTCCAACTATTATGGCATTTTCATCACTGTCCTCTGTGTGCTCCAACCCTAGCTGCTGCCATCTTTAGCCACCGCCATCGGGTCAAGTTATCGCATCTATCTTGCGTCTTATTCCGCTGTGCCTCTGGTCCTCCGATAGCACCACGCCTCGCAAGGATACGATCCGCGACAAATATAGAATTTTACATATATCGATCATATATTCCATAAATGGAATGTACATGTAATCTAGATCGAAAAATAAAATTCTAAAACCTAGGGCTAATACAGCTCCTGCTATATTAGTTACATACAATCATGCACACACAATTAAATACCCTTGACATGTACAAGGGTCCAATAACACACAATAAAAATATGCCATAATAGTTGGAGCCTGCAACCATAAAGTTAGCACATCCTACTATTATCCTGCCTAAATTATGTATGACATGTGCATAACCTAATTTGAAAAACAAGAGGCAAACCCTAGCTCGATACCAATTGTTGGTTAGTCCTAGAAAAGGTTCGGTTCGTTCCCGCATAAAATTTTTCAAAGTACAACTGTCTTAAATAACTTAAAAGTTCTTTAAAAGTTAAATTAGAAATACAGACTTGAACTTAACATCATTGAATGATCTCAATCTTAATGGTTTAGATTTGAATAATCAGCAACTTAACACTATTGATTCAAATCTACCTAAGTTATTAATTCCATAAATATTAATTTTCAAAATTGGCTTCCTTATGACATGGCCTTCTTGGATATGGACAACCACCACCGCCTTAGCGTAAAGCCTTTTAAGGAAAGCTAATATTTATTTCCTTAAATAACTCTAGGTTAACCAAAAGAACAATCGAATCACAAATTTGAAAAAGAAGAAAACACAAACTCAAAAAATAAATTCGAAAAACTAGTATGATGCGGAAAATAATTACTAGTTATACCTTTCTCTGTAAGCAAAAATAACCTCTTGATCTTCTACCGTATTCCTCTTCTAACCTCGGACGTTGTGTGGGCAACGATCTTCCGAGATGAGAACCACCAAGCACCTTCTTCTTCCTTTCATGTTTCGGCCACCACAATTCTCCAAGAGAAGTAAAGGTCCGGCCACCACCACCAAGCTCCAAGGGATGCAAGAAACAAAACCACCTTTCTCTCCTTCTTCTCCTAGCTAGAACCAGCCACCATCAAGAGCTCCAAGAGAGGTTGCCACCGGTCATAAGAAGAAGAGAAGAGGAAGAAGCTAGGGCCGGCCACCAAGGAGGAAAAGAGAGGAGAAGAATAAATATCTACCCCTCTTTTATAATCCTTGGTCTTGTCAAATAAGAAAATTTTAATAAAAACTTCCTTAATTCTTTTGCCATGAAAAGGAAAATTTATTTTAATTAAAAAATAATTTTCTTCTCATTAATAATAATGGCCGGCCACTTCTAATTCCCCCAAACAAGGAAAATTTAATTCTTTCAAGAATTAAAACTTCCTAATTTGTTTCTAGAAATTTATAAAAATTTCTCCAATAATTTTTATCCCTTCATGATTGGTTAATAAAAAGGAAATTTTATAAATCTTCTTTTAAACATGTGGATAATTTCCAAAGGAAATTTATCTCTAAAATTAAAATCTCTTTTCAATCTACAAATAAGGAAAGATCTTTTGTAGAAACTAAAAGAGAATATTTAATTTTAAACTTATCTTTAAATTATTATCATGGTTAAAAGAAAGTTTTTCTTAAAATAAAATCTCCTTTCAATCTACAAATAAGGAAAGATTTTAAATCTTTTCTTAATCTTTTGTAGAAAGAAAAGATTTAATCTTTAAACTCTCTTTTAAAACTATGATATCTACATAAGAAATAATTTTAATAAAATCCTTTTAATATGATGTGGCGGCCACCTAAGCTTGGGCTCCAAGCTATTGGCCGGCCACCTTTAGGCTTGGCGGGCCCTAAGCTTGAGCTTCAAGCTTAGCTTGGCCGGCCCCTATTGGTTGGGTAAGAAGGTGGGTATGTGGTGGGTATAAATCTCTATATACAAGAGGCTACGATAGGAACCGAGAGGAGGAATTGGTTTTGGTCTCCCGATGAAATTAAGCTTCCCGTGTTCGCCCCGAACACAAAACTTAATTCCATCAATAATAATTCATTCTACTAAAGAACTATTATTGAACTACCGCACCAATCCCAAATTACATTTTGGGCTCCTTCTTATTATGAGTGTGTTAGTCTCCCTGTGTTTAAGATGTCAAATGTCCACTAATTAAGTGAGTTACTGACAACTCATTTAATTAATATCTTAGTCCAAGAGTAGTACCACTCAACCTTATCGTCATGTCGGACTAAGTCCACCTGTAGGGTTTAACATGACAATCTTTATGAGCTCCTCTTGGGGACATTATCAACCTAGATCACTAGGACATAGTTTCCTTCTATAATCAACAACACACACTATAAGTGATATCATTTCCCAACTTATCGGGCTTATTGATTTATCGAACTAAATCTCACCCATTGATAAATTAAAGAAATAAATATCAAATATATGTGCTTGTTATTATATTAGGATTAAGAGCACACACTTCCATAATAACTGAGGTATTTGTTTCTTTATAAAGTCAGTATAAAAGAAACGACCTCTAATGGTTCTACTCAATACACTCTAAGTGTACTAGTGTAATTATATAGTTAAGATAAACTAATATCTAATTACACTACGACCTTCCAATGGTTTGTTCCTTTCCATATTGGTCGTGAGCTACTGTTTATAATTTATAAGGTACTAATAACATGATCCTCTGTGTGTGACACCACACACCATGTTATCTACAATATAAATTAATTGAACATCTACATTTGGTATATACAAATGTAGACACTTGACCAATGTGATTCTTATAAATGTATATACAAAAGCTAGGCTTTTAGTATACACTCCAACATGGATAGCCCATAGAAGATTCACTACTCCTTGTGAGGAGACGTATATCCTATGGTCACTCCTTAGGATTATTACTCAAAGTCTTTGGCTAAAACATTACATGTACGTGTGAGACTCTAGTACACATGTTTGAGTAATTTGAATCCGTAGAACGAGGAAGTATTACTTGGGCTAGGTGTGATGTAGTCAACCTAATGGGTACAAGACACATAGACCATGTCCTGAGCCAAGTGGGTATAAGACAAGTGAAAGGAACGAGGCATGACTCACTGTAGTTGTTGAAGAGTTTAGAATTAGTTCTAAGATCAACTATGATTTTTTGGCTAATTGGGATTCATGATGTACTACTAGGTGCCATTCATGATCGTTCTATAATTAAGTAATTAATTAATTATGGATGACCAACATAAACTGGGAATCTATTGGGTCACATACACTAATGAGTCTCTAAAAGACATAAAATAAGTTAAAAATAGGATTTTTAGATCAAGAGATAAATATTTGGTTTGACCATACATAAGACAAATATGGAAATATTTATCGCAATGGAAGCACGAATGTGCCACATCTCTTATGGAAGAGTTGGACCATATTTGGTTTAATCATGAATTAGTCATGAACCAACTTGGTTTAGTTGTGAACCAAACCAAGGGGTTTGGTTAAGGAATAATGGGTTGGATTTGAGCTTTCTAATCCAACTCATTAATGAGGGCTATATATTGATATGGTTGAGAGAAAATTATACACATAAGATCATTAATTGGCTTGTAAGATTTTTGAAAAATCTTAACCCAATTTCTCTTCTCTTCTTCTCTCCCTCTCCCCTCTCTCTTTCCCACTGCCAACAAGAGGGGCTCCCTCTTGTTGCCATGACCACCACAAGGAAGAAATCTCTTCCTTGTGTGTTTCTCTTCCTCTTCCTCTTGATCCCTCTTCTTCGCTCGTGGCTAGTAACTTCCGAAGGAGAAGTTTATATTCAAGGAGTTGTCTTGAGGAGCTCGATGTAGATACGAATAGAGGCAAGCTTCGACAACCTTACTATGGTTGATGCCCTTCTCGTTACAAGTCATCCGTAAGGTACACCTAGCGTAAATTTTCTTTTCGTAAAAATTTACTTATGCTATCATGTTTGGTATGTTGTATCCTTTTATGTGTGTGGTGTAGTGATGTAATAATTTAAGAATTATTATTGTTTTATTTTTCGTTGTACATGTTTACGAAACATGTTTTAGCACACACCACATCAGGTATATCCCAACTATGGTATCAGAGTCTGATCGTGCTTCGACATGATTGCAAAATTATTTTATGATTCGTAATTTGTGTTGTAATTAATTTTAGATTTTTTCTGGAATTATTAAGATTTTTCTATTTTTGGAAAGTTTCCTAAATTGCTAGGAAATTCTATTTTTGGAAAGTTTCTGATATAATATCAAAAAAATTAAATTTAGAAATATTCTGTTAATTTAGAAATTATCATTTTTAAATTTTTTTGAAATTTTAAAAAATATTTTATTTTTGAAAAATTTCCTAATTTGTTATGTAATACCAAATATAGAAAGATTCTGATTTTTTTTTAAAAAAATTATAGATTTAAGATATCCTAAATTAAATTACAGAATTAATCTTTTCTGGAATTTTCATATTTATTAAAATATTTTATTTTTAGAAAGTTTCTTAAATTATTAGGAAATACCAAATTGGGAAAGATTTAAAAAATTATAAAAAATCCAAATTTAAGATATTCTAAATTAAATTATAGAATTAATATTTTCTATAATTTTCAAATTTCTTAAAATATTTCATTTTTAGAAAGTTTACTAAATTGTGAGGAAATACTAAATTTGGAAAGATTTAAAAAATCACAAAAAAATCCAGATTTGAATTATTTTGTAAGAAATTAAGAAAGATTAATTATTTATTCTTAAATGATTAGGAAATTAATTTAAAAATTTATTTCCAAAATAATTAAAGATTCTGATTGATAGAAAGATTCTAGATGAGATGTGTTAATTAAATTTAGAAATTTATTTTCTAATTTGATAAGATAAATCTTGATTTATTAAAATCATATTTATAACATATTTTTATTTCTAAAATAGAATTATAACATATGTAAATTTATGCCATGAACATATCATATTGTATGTCATGTAGATGTATTAATTATGACATGATTAGATTTTACGATGCGTGTGATGTAATTAGATCTTACCATATATATGATGTATCATGCTATGTCATGCTGTAATGTGTCATGCC